>NC_052315.1:650352-715352 GCF_016432855.1 Salvelinus namaycush
GCTGTGTTTCAGAGTCGTCCCAGGACTGCCGGAGTCTGCCCTGCCTGAACGGGGGTACGTGTGCGAAGGGCGACGACTCCCACATCTGCGACTGCGTAGCCGGGTTCAAGGGCAGGCAGTGTGAGCTGTGTGAGTGCACGCCTTCTGTCTTGGTCTCCACCACACGACACATTGACATTGGAGTGCCATACACGCTTTTCAGCTGTCCCCGTAGGAAAACCCTTTAAAGAACCTTGTTGGTTCCAGGTAGAATCCTTTTGGTTCCAAGTAGAACCGTTTTGGGTTCCATGTAGCTCAGGTGGTAGAGCATGCAACGCCAGGGTTGTTGGTTCGATTCCCAGGGTTGTGGGTTGTTGGTTCGATTCCCACGGGTGGCCAGTACAGGGCAAAAGTATGAGAAATGTATGTACTCACTACTGGGTAAGAGTATCTGCTAAATGACTAAAAATGTAAAAAATAAAAAATGTAATTGAACCCTTTCCACAGGGAGTTCTACATGGAACCCAAAATGGTTCTACCTGGAATCCAAAACGATTCTACTTGGAACCCAAAATGATTCTACATGGAACCCAAAATGGTTCTACCTGGAATCCAAAATGGTTCTACCTGGAACCCAAAACGGTTCTACATGGAACCCAAAATGGTTCTACCTGGAATCCAAAATGGTTCTACCTGGAACCCAAAACGGTTCTCCTATGGGGACAGCCGAAGAACCCTTTTGGAACCCTTTTTTTCTAGTTTAGCATAGAACAACTGCATGTTCTCTCAGATCAGCTGTCTTGGTTCTGGCAAAAAAACAGATTCAGATGTCTTCCTCATTGGAGGAAATCATTTCACAGCACCATAACTACCCAGCAACATCCTCACATAGAAAATAGAACGTTGCAAGTCATAACATAACTATAATATCACCATTCAGGTACAAAGCACTTCAGACAAAATAGGTTATTTTGAAATACAAGCTTTTCCTTTGGTTTGAACTTGTCCAATCATGTTCACCAGTAACACAAGGTGTTATGCTGCAGCAGTGTAGGAGATGGCACACACACACACACACGCACGCACGCACGCACGCATGCACGCGCACGCACACACACACACACACACACACACACACACACACACACACACACACACACAACCCACTTCTCTTTTTAATAGAGTACCACAGTATGAGTCATAATTCCCATAAAACCTAGCGGTCAAACAGGGAAATGGTTCCAATTGGTTTTTTTCACCATTCTTTTTCCCCGTAGAGGAATTTAGAAACACTTAAAATAAGGTCTGTGTTTTCGTGTAGACTTACCCTGGGATAACATTTTGATAACCGTGTAAATCTCTCTCGGACAAGGTGACTTTTGTAAATGCTTTATATTTGTCTGTATTATGGGTATTATACATATCAACTGTGGGGCTCTATACTGTACATTTCTCCATCTAAACAACCTCGGTCAAACTGTTTAAACATTTCTTTCCTAAACCCATCAATCACTAGGGAGGAGTGCCAAATTCCACCCTCCCTATCTCTCCTCTCTCTCATTCCTTCTCAGGCCAAATCCCCCTGTCTCTCTCTCTTTCCCTCTCTCTTCCTCAGATCAAATCTCTCTCTCTCCCTATCTCTTTCACCTTCTCTCTCTCCCTCAGACCAAATCCCTGCACCTTCTCTCTCTCTCTCTCTCTTCCTCAGACCAAATCCCTGCACCTTCTCTCTCTCTCTCTCTCTCTCTCTCTCTCACTTCCTCAGACCAAATCCCTCTCACCCTTTCTCTGTATCTTCTCTCTCTCTCTTTCTCTCTATCTTTCTGTTCATACCAAATCCCTCCCTCCCTATCACTCTCCCTCCCTATGTCCCTCTCTCCCTCTTTCTTCCTCCCTTTGTCTCCTCACTCCCTCATGTCATATTTAACAGCCTTGTAACTGCCTCTTCCTCCAGAACTTCTCCCTCAGAAGAACCCTCTCAGTGCTTTAACACATATATGTGTTTATCTTTGTTCTGCCACGACCACGTCTGTCTGCAGTCTGCCAGCGAGTGCCCCACCCGTGTACCCGCCTTTACTCTGAAACAAAGAGCGTGCCCGTCTGGGTGGGCGAAGTCTGTCATTACCTGTGAGTGTCAAACAGTGGACATAGACCTCCTCTGCATGTTTATACCTGTCAGAATTGATTTCATATAGACTGTAAATCTCTTTATATGCTGAAGTCTTCCCTGATTTGAGCCCAGTAAGAGACAGGGTACCTAGGGAAGGAAGCGATACGTCTTCCCTGATTTGAGCCCAGTAAGGGACAGGGTACCTAGGGAAGGAAGCGATACGTCTTCCCTGATTTGAGCCCAGTAAGGGACAGGGTACCTAGGGAAGGAAGGGATACGTCTTCCTGATTTGAGCCCAGTAAGGGACAGGGTACCTAGGGAAGGAAGGATACGTCTTCCCTGATTTGAGCCCAGTAAGGGACAGGGTACCTAGGGAAGGAAGGGATACGTCTTCCCTGATTTGAGCCCAGTAAGGGACAGGGTACCTAGGGAAGGAAGGGATACGTCTTCCCTGATTTGAGCCCAGTAAGGGACAGGGTACCTAGGGAAGGAAGGGATACGTCTTCCCTGATTTGAGCCCAGTAAGGGACAGGGTACCTAGGGAAGGAAGGGATACGTCTTCCCTGATTTGAGCCCAGTAAGGGACAGGGTACCTAGGGAAGGAAGCGATACGTCTTCCCTGATTTGAGCCCAGTAAGAGACAGGGTACCTAGGGAAGAAAGCGATACGTCTTCCCTGATTTGAGCCCAGTAAGGGACAGGGTACCTAGGGAAGGAAGGGATACGTTTCCCTGATTTGAGCCCAGTAAGAGACAGGGTACCTAGGGAAGGAAGCGATACGTTTCCCTGATTTGAGCCCAGTAAGGGACAGGGTACCTAGGGAAGGAAGGGATACGTCTTCCCTGATTTGAGCCCAGTAAGGGACAGGGTACCTAGGGAAGGAAGGGATAAGTCTTCCTGATTTGAGCCCAGTAAGGGACAGGGTACCTAGGGAAGGAAGCGATACGTCTTCCCTGATTTGAGCCCAGTAAGGGACAGGGTACCTAGGGAAGGAAGCGATACGTCTTCCCTGATTTGAGCCCAGTAAGGGACAGGGTACCTAGGGAAGGAAGCGATACGTCTTCCCTGATTTGAGCCCAGTAAGGGACAGGGTACCTAGGGAAGGAAGCGATACGTCCCCTGATTTGAGCCCAGTAAGAGACAGGGTACCTAGGGAAGGAAGGGATACGTCTTCCCTGATTTGAGCCCAGTAAGGACAGGTACCTAGGGAAGGAAGCGATACGTCTCCCTGATTTGAGCCCAGTAAGGGACAGGGTACCTAGGGAAGGAAGCGATACGTCTTCCCTGATTTGAGCCCAGTAAGGGACAGGGTACCTAGGGAAGGAAGCGATACGCCTTCCCTGATTTGAGCCCAGTAAGGGACAGGGTACCTAGGGAAGGAAGCGATACGTCTTCCCTGATTTGAGCCCAGTAAGAGGGACAGGGTACCTAGGGAGGAAGCGATACGTCTTCCCTGATTTGAGCCCAGTAAGGGACAGGGTACCTAGGAAGGAAGCGATACGTCTTCCCTGATTTGAGCCACGTAAGGGACGGTACCTAGGGAAGGAAGCGATACGTTCCCCTGATTTGAGCCCAGTAAGAGGACAGGGTACCTAGGGAAGGAAGCGATACGTCTTCCTGATTTGAGCCCAGTAAGGACAGGGTACCTAGGGAAGGAACGTAAGCTTCCCTGATTTGAGCCAGTAAGGGACAGGGTACCTAGGGAAGGAAGCGATACGTCTTCCCTGATTTGAGCCAGTAAGGGACAGGTACCTAGGGAAGGAAGCGATACGTCTTCCCTGATTTGAGCCCAGTAAGAGACAGGGTACCTAGGGAAGGAAGCGATACGTCTTCCCGATTTGAGCCCAGTAAGGGACAGGTACCTAGGGAAGGGAAGCGATACGTCTTCCTGATTTGAGCCCAGTAAGGTACAGCGGTACCTAGGGAAGGAAAGCCGATACGTCTTCCCTGTATTTGAGCCCAGTAAGAGGGACAGGGTACCTAGGGAAGGAGCGATACGTCTTCCCTGATTTGAGCCCAGTAAGGGAACAGGGTACCTATGGGACGGAAGCGATACGTCTTCCCTGACTTTGCAGCCCAGTAAGAGACAGGGTACCTAGGGAAGGAAGGGATACGTCTTCCCTGATTTGAGCCCAGTAAGGGACATACCTAGGGAAGGAAGCGATACGTCTTCCCTGATTTGAGCCCAGTAAGGGACAGGGTACCTAGGGAAGGAAGGGATACGTCTTCCCTGATTTGAGCCCAGTAAGGGACAGGGTACCTAGGGAAGGAAGCGATACGTCTTCCCTGATTTGAGCCCAGTAAGGGACAGGGTACCTAGGGAAGGAAGCGATACGTCTTCCCTGATTTGAGCCCAGTAAGAGACAGGGTACCTAGGGAAGGAAGCGATACGTCTTCCTGATTTGAGCCCAGTAAGGGACAGGGTACCTAGGGAAGGAAGCGATACGTCTTCCCTGATTTGAGCCCAGTAAGGGACAGGGTACCTAGGGAAGGAAGCGTACGTCTTCCCTGATTGAGCCCAGTAAGAGACAGGGTACCTAGGGAAGGAAGCGATACGTCTTCCCTGATTTGAGCCCAGTAAGGGACAGGGTACCTAGGGAAGGAAGCGATACGTCTTCCCTGATTTGAGCCCAGTAAGAGACAGGGTACCTAGGGAAGGAAGCGATACGTCTTCCCTGATTTGAGCCCAGTAAGGGACAGGGTACCTAGGGAAGGAAGGGATACGTCTTCCCTGATTTGAGCCCAGTAAGGGACAGGGTACCTAGGGAAGGAAGCGATACGTCTTCCCTGATTTGAGCCCAGTAAGGGACAGGGTACCTAGGGAAGGAAGCGATACGTCTTCCCTGATTTGAGCCCAGTAAGAGACAGGGTACCTAGGGAAGGAAGCGATACGTCTTCCCTGATTTGAGCCCAGTAAGGGACAGGGTACCTAGGGAAGGAAGGGATACTGTAAGCACACTGACACCTGTTAAATATAGTACTAGTATAACTTAATTAATTTCCAGAATGTAAATTGGTTTCATCCCCACAAGAAGCATGTTGAATAATCTGTATTTATATATACTTTGTATGTTTAGTAGATAAGCCAATTTTTTTTCTCCCCAGGTATAAAAGGACGTATAAAGTCCAGCAGGATGTTTGCTATCGAGAGATCTGTGAACCACCGCTGCTTCCCAAGAAAAGCCCCAGTGAGTTTGATTGAACAGTTCAAGTCACCGAAGGAAGTCATTCTTTAGGCTTTAATATAATCATATTCTTGTTTTCACATGTCATTATTCTCTGTTTGGACAGACAGAAGAACTAACAGGCAACATTAATGGTTGGTACACAGACATTACAATGAGCAATCTACTGAAATATACTGATTTAATTTAAAATGTAATACAATTTGCTTTGGCTTCAGTTAAAATAAAATGGATATGTTCTACTTTCAGAAAGCTAATCTTGGATGACCCATGTTGCCCCAGAGATTGGCCTGTGTGATGACCCATGTTGTCCAGAGATTGGCCTGTGTGATGACCCATGTTGCCCAGAGATTGGCCTGTGTGATGACCCATGTTGCCCAGAGATTGGCCTGTGTGATGACCCATGTTGCCCCAGAGATTGGCCTGTGTGATGACCCATGTTACCCCAGAGATTGGCCTGTGTGATGACCCATGTTGCCCAGAGATTGGCCTGTGTGATGACCCATGTTGCCCAGAGATTGGCCTGTGTGATGACCCATGTTGCCCCAGAGATTGGCCTGTGTGATGACCCATGTTGCCAAGAGATTGGCCTGTGTGATGACCCATGTTGCCCAGAGATTGGCCTGTGTGATGACCCATGTTGCCCAGAGATTGGCCTGTGTGATGACCCATGTTGCCCAGAGATTGGCCTGTGTGATGACCCATGTTGCCCAGAGATTGGCCTGTGTGATGACCCATGTTGCCCCAGAGATTGGCCTGTGTGATGACCCATGTTGCCCAGAGATTGGCCTGTAGGATGACCCATGTTGCCCAGAGATTGGCCTGTTGTAGCCGCAGCTTGAATGAGGATTTGGAGGAAGCTAACAAGTGGAACATGATTGACCCCCACAACCATCAATGACATTTGGCCCCAGAATCATCAATAATTTCTAACTATTCTATGTCATATTTTTACAGAATTTTTACTCATGACGGATGACAAATGTACCATAAACAGTCCACATCCGTGTAAAATCAAAACATTATACATACCTCATGTCTCACATGTTGGCAGTTTAGTCCCTCTGCTCAGGGAAACGTGTATATTGTCTGTTTCATCACAAGCAACCCTATTTAAAATCTGTCTCGATTGATTTTAACAACAAATTTAACTGTTTTACCTCTTAGCCAAAAAACATGTTCAGCAATCAGTACTGGAAAATAAGTGCCCGTCTTTATGTCTTTCAACTCTAACCCTACGTCACTACTAGCTATCATGTACATAGTGTTTATAGGCTGTTTTGTAGGTGAATATTTTAAATAATTAAAATGTTAAAAAATGTTATTTTCGTGTCATTTCATATTTATTTCAAATGTAATTGTGCAGGAATGTCTATAGCTTCAATATGTTTTTGTGTGAATAAAGTAGACTGTATAACAGACACCTATTGGAAGGTAGGGCCTCTATTTGAAGATGAGTTCTCTGCATGTATAGTATTGCAGTAGCCCACCACAAGGTGTCTATGTCTACACCGCATCAATGTGATATTTTTGGGCATTATGCATTGATGGATTCAAGTCAAATCAAATTGTATTTATCACATGCGCCGAATAGAACTGGGTAAAGACTTTACAGTGAAACGCTTGCTTACGAAACCTTTCCTAACGACGCAGAGCTTAAAAATAATAATACAAAATAAAATAGTAACTAACACAAGAGGAATAAAATACAATACACAAGAATGGAGCTATATACAGGAAGTACCAGTACCAGATCAATGTGGAGTTATATACAGGAAGTACCAGTACCAGATCAATGTGGAGCTATATACAGGAAGTACCAGATCAATGTGGAGCTATATACAGGAAGTACCAGTACCAGATCAATGTGGAGCTATATACAGGAAGTACCAGTACCAGATCAATGTGGAGCTATATACAGGAAGTACCAGTACCAGATCAATGTGGAGCTATATACAGGGAGTACCAGTACCAGATCAATGTGGAGCTATATACAGGGAGTACCAGTACCAGATCAATGTGGAGCTATATACAGGAAGTACCAGTACCAGATCAATGTGGAGCTATATACAGGAAGTACCAGTACCAGATCAATGTGGAGCTTTAAACAGGGAGTACCAGTACCAGATCAATGTGGAGCTATATACAGGAAGTACCAGATCAATGTGGAGCTATATACAGGAAGTACCAGTACCAGATCAATGTGGGGCTATATACAGGAAGTACCAGTACCAGATCAATGTGGAGCTATAAACAGGGAGTACCAGATCAATGTGGAGCTATATACAGGGAGTACCAGTACCAGATCAATGTGGAGTTATATACAGGAAGTACCAGTACCAGATCAATGTGGAGATATATACAGGAAGTACCAGTACCAGATCAATGTGGAGCTATATACAGGAAGTACCAGTACCAGATCAATGTGGAGCTATATACAGGAAGTACCAGTACCAGATCAATGTGGAGCTATATACAGGAAGTACCAGTACCAGATCAATGTGGAGCTATATACAGGAAGTACCAGTACCAGATCAATGTGGAGATATATACAGGAAGTACCAGTACCAGATCAATGTGGAGCTATATACAGGAAGTACCAGTACCAGATCAATGTGGAGATATATACACGAAGTACCAGTACCAGATCAATGTGGAGCTATATACAGGAAGTACCAGTACCAGATCAATGTGGAGCTATATACAGGAAGTACCAGTACCAGATCAATGTGGAGATATATACAGGGAGTACCAGTACCAGATCAATGTGGAGCTATATACAGGAAGTACCAGATCAATGTGGAGCTATATACAGGGAGTACCAGATCAATGTGGAGCTATATACAGGAAGTACCAGATCAATGTGGAGCTATATACAGGGAGTACCAGTACCAGATCAATGTGAAGCTATATACAGGAAGTACCAGATCAATGTGGAGCTATATACAGGAAGTACCAGTACCAGATCACTGTGCAGGGGTATGAGGTAGATATGTCCATGAAGACAGGGTAAAGTGACTTGGCATCAGGATAGATAATAATAATGTATTTGAGGTAGATATGTACATGAAGGCAGGGTAAAGTGACTAGGCATCAGGATAGATAATAATAAGGTATTTGAGGTAGATATGTACATGAAGGCAGGGTAAAGTGACTAGGCATCAGGATAGATAATAATAAGGTATTTGAGGTAGATATGTACATGAAGGCAGGGTAAAGTGACTAGGCATCAGGATAGATAATAATAAGGTATTTGAGGTAGATATGTACATGAAGGCAGGGTAAAGGGACTAGGCATCAGGATGGATAATAAAGTATTTGAGGTAGATATCTACATGAAGGCAGGGTAAAGTGACTAGCCATCAGGATAGATAATAATAAGGTATTTGAGGTAGATATGTACATGAAGGCAGGGTAAAGTGACTAGACATCAGGATAGATAATAATAAGGTATTTGAGGTAGATATGTACATGAAGGCAGGGTAAAGTGACTAGGCATCAGGATAGATAATAATAAGGTATTTGAGGTAGATATGTACATGAAGGCAGGGTAAAGGGACTAGACATCAGGATAGATAATAATAAGGTATTTGAGGTAGTATGTACATGAAGGCAGGGTAAAGTGACTAGACATCAGGATAGATAATAATAAGGTATTTGAGGTAGATATGTACATGAAGGCAGGGTAAAGTGACTAGGCATCAGGATAGATAATAATAAGGTATTTGAGGTAGATATCTACATGAAGGCAGGGTAAAGTGACTAGGCATCAGGATAGATAATAAAGTATTTGAGGTAGATATGTACATGAAGGCAGGGTAAAGTGACTAGGCATCAGGATTGATAAGAGTAAAATAAAGAACAGAGTAGCAGCAGCAAATGATGGCAGAAGCTGTCTCTGAGCCTGTTGGTCCGACAGCCGATGCTCCAGTACCGTTTGTCGGACGGTAGCAGGGTGAACAGTCTATGGCTTGAGTGGCTGGAGTCTTTGGGTCATTTTCCGGGCCTTCCTCTTACACCACCTGATATAGAGGTCCTGGATGGCAGGGAGCTCAGCCCCAGTGATGTACTGTACCGCTTGCCATACCAAGTGGTGATGCAGCCAGTCAAGATGCTGTCAATGGTGCTGTTGTAGAACTTTTTGAGAATCTCAGGGCCCATGTCAAATGTTTTCAGCCTCCTGAGTGGGAAGAGGTGCTGCCGTGCCCTCTTCACGACTGAGCGGGTGTGTGGAAGACCATGTTAAGTCCTTAGTGATGTGGACGCCAAACATCTTGAAGCTCTCTACCCCGCTCCACAACAGCCTTGTCGATGTGGATGGGGGGGGGGGGTGCTCTCCCCTCTTTCTCCTGAAAGAGCTCAATTGTGGCTGTGCTGCAATTGTACTGTTGAAATAGGGAAACAGTTCAAATAGGCCAAACATCGTTCCATTAGAGGGCCAAGTAACATTTGAATCAATCACACACCTATGATGTTACCTGCGGCGTGTTTGTTTGATGAGAATCCATTGCGTTATTCAATCAAACTAGTTGTATGTGTCGTTATACAAAGTAGACTGTAAATTACCATTCATCTGCATGCTAGAAAGGATCTATTCAGTTCCCCCCGAAATGCTATCAGGCGCGTTTCCCGGACCCTGGATTCTGTCATCAACGAGCACCCTCGTTGTCCCCTCCCTCCAGTGAAAGCTGAGATTACTAGGGGAAGGAACAACAAGGACCATGAAAGGACAAACCTGGATGTTATTTTGGGGAAAATCGTTACTATTTATCCTAACGGGTTCTCAAATTAAACATATCTAAGTAGGATAATATACGCAAAGGATAGTGAATACAGAATTGTATCCAAACCTTCGCAAACGTGACAAAAACAAAAACGAACCGCATAAACGCGGTCCGAGTTATCGCAGTCTGTCCGAAGTTAGTTAGCTTGTTCGGCTAATCAGTTAGCTAACGGTAGCTAGCCTGCTAACTAACAAGAACCAGGGAGACACCGCGGTTGAACAACGAGTAGTAATGTTGCCTTTAAAAATGTACTTGAACTACGGATGATAAATACATCGAGGATTTGGAAACAAGGTGGGGGGAATCGACTTTTTTTCCGAAGAAGCGCAACAACCTACAAGACAACTGAAATGTTGGGGAAGCGGGGACTGGTTCGCCGCTGTGGCAGCCTCTCCGTGTATCGAGGCTGGACAAATTCGGTCCAGTGGAGCCTCGGAGTTTTCTTTTTCCTGCTGTTGCTGGAAGGGACCTTGTGCCTCGCCAACCCCAGCACTAGCAGTGCCCCTGCTCTGGGCATCAACAATCGCCCCAGTGTCAACGTCTACATGAGCGAGGAGGAGGTCAAGAAGCTTTTGGGTAAGAACCAGTGGCATGGCCCATTTTTAAAATACCTAGTTGTCTACCTGTGAGCTAATCAAAACTATTTACTGGAGTGTTGAGAGGGGTGTATACCATGGCTAGCCAGCTACCGTTAGCCGCCAGCAAACCCCGAAAACAAGAAGTTAACTAGTTAGCTACACCGGCTGGGTTGATCGCTACAAGGTAGCTGTCTATCTTGTAGAATATACAGTTTAGTCCATTGAATATGGCCCGCTGAGGATGTGGTCTTTTTCAAGACGCCTCATAGTTTCTGGAATACAAAATGTAGCTAAGCTCTCTGGGAGACAAAAGTGCTAACGTAATTTAACATCAAGCAGATACACGCCAACAAGTTAGCCACGTCTTTTGCTTGCAAAGTTAAAAAAGTTGACCCATTAAAAACAAGTAGTAAGTCATTGTGATTTAACATGTAGTTTTGGTATATAGGCTCAACACGTGATTCGTACATTGTTCTATACCGATTCACCCATAAGGGAATGAATACCTTGGTGCAAAATACGTCAAGTGTGGCTTATTGAGTGAAGTGAACATTAGTAACATGGAAAATGGTTGAAAGGAGAGATGTAGTATTTTTTTCCCCCGATCCAAACCCCATGTCTTTTAGGAACTAATTATGCTAAGAGGAAACATATGAAATGAGGACAGGGACCACTTTGTATTGAAGGAATGATGAGACTGCTGCAACATTTAAAGCCAGGCCATATTGCCAGGCTAACGTACATCCAGAGCCAAACACATGCATCATATTCTTTAGACTCTAAAAAAAACGGAATCTGAGCTGTAGTTTAGACCTAAACCGTCATATAATGACTATTCCAGATACATAAGAGCCATATGGACTATAAGGCCTTATTCCAAACATGGGGTCTTCTTGCTTGGGACTGTGCTTTGGATTTCTCATTCAGGGTTGTTTTACAAAGCCTGGTCCCAGATCTGTTTGTGCTTTTTACCATCTCCTATGTAAACATGATGATAGCACAAACAGACTGGCACTCAGGCTAGTTGTAACAGGATCAGGGATAAGGCCACCCGATTGTTGTGACTGTTTGAGTTGTTTTTAATATGGGGTTTGTTAGCTTGCGACGTGCACTAGGCCAGGCAGGCAGGCGGTCGGGTGGCAGTTAGTTTGGAACCAGTCATTAACATGGTGCCTACCGAAGGGTTTGAATATGCTGGAGCAACCATTTCCTACAGGAGAGAGGGAGTCATTAACATGGTGCCTACTGAAGGGGTTTGCAATGCTGGAGCAAACATTTCCTACAGGAGAGAGGGAGTCATTAACATGGTGCCTACTGAAGGGGTTTGAAATGCTGGAGCAACCCTTTCCTAGAGGAGAGAGGGAGTCATTAACATGGTGCCTACTGAAGGGGTTTGAAATGCTGGAGCAACCCTTTCCTACAGGAGAGAGGGAGTCATTAACATGGTGCCTACTGAAGGGGTTTGCAATGCTGGAGCAACCATTTCCTACAGGAGAGAGGGAGTCATTAACATGGTGCCTACTGAAGGGGTTTGAAATGCTGGAGCAACCATTTCCTACAGGAGAGAGGGAGTCATTAACATGGTGCCTACTGAAGGGGTTTGAAATGCTGGAGCAACAATTTCCTAGAGGAGAGAGGGAGTCATTAACATGGTGCCTACTGAAGGGGTTTGAAATGCTGGAGCAACCATTTCCTAGAGGAGAGAGGGAGTCATTAACATGGTGCCTACTGAAGGGGTTTGAAATGCTGGAGCAACCATTTCCTACAGGAGAGAGGGAGTCATTAACATGGTGCCTACCGAAGGGTTTGAAATGCTGGAGCAACCCTTTCCTAGAGGAGAGAGGGAGTCATTAACATGGTGCCTACTGAAGGGGTTTGAAATGCTGGAGCAACCATTTCCTACAGGAGAGAGGGAGTCATTAACATGGTGCCTACCGAAGGGTTTGAAATGCTGGAGCAACCCTTTCCTAGAGGAGAGAGGGAGTCATTAACATGGTGCCTACCGAAGGGGTTTGAAATGCTGGAGCAACCCTTTCCTAGAGGAGAGAGGGAGTCATTAACATGGTGCCTACTGAAGGGGTTTGACCAGGGCCTATGGAACCCTATTCCCTATATAGTGCCCTACTTTTGACCAGGACCCATGGCACCCTATTCCCTATATAGTGCCCTACTTTAGACCAAATGGCACCCTATTCCCTATATAGTGCCCTACATTAGACCAAATGGCACCCTATTCCCTATATAGTGCCCTACTTTAGACCAAATGGCACCCTATTCCCTATATAGTGCCCTACTTTTGACCAGGGCCCATGGCACCCTATTCCCTATATAGTGCCCTACTTTTGACCAGGGCCCATGGCACCCTATTCCCTATATAGTGCCCTACTTTTGACCAGGGCCTATGACACCCTATTCCCTATATAGTGCCCTACTTTTGACCAGGGCCCATGGCACCCTATTCCCTATATAGTGCCCTACTTTTGACCAGGGCCCATGGCACCCTGTTCCCTATATAGTGCACAACTTTTGTCTATGCACCAAACGGGACAATCGGTGCATTTGAGACATAGCTATGGACTTGACTTGAAGGCCACCCTGCTGACGACAACAAATTCACATTTTGAAAGCGGGCAACACAAGAGAACCTCAAAGAGTCCACGTCATTTGAGAATCCGTTTGAGACATAGGCTAGTAGCTAGGTCTATCTTCGATTCATCTTTCAACACTATGAAGAACTAGTCTATAGGCCCTAGGCAGTGGTTTACTGAACAACAATTAGACTAGACTACAACTTGGTATTTGAAGAAAACGGCATAACTAAGGGTTATGTTCTGACACCGGTTCAGACCTTACACAATACCATCGGTACCCTATTCCCTATATAGTGCCCTACTTTTGACCAGGGCCCATGGCACCCTATTCCCTATATAGTGCCCTACTTTTGACCAGGGCCCATGGCACCCTATTCCCTATATAGTGCCCTACTTTTGACCAGGGCCCGTAAGGAAAAGGGTTCCATTTGGCACACATTATGCTAAATGGCTTATACTGTGTGTGTATATATATATATATATATTATAAGCAAGCCATTTATCAGGCGCTTTATCCAAAGCGACTCACATAGGGCAACGCACAATTGGCCCAGCGTCATCCGGGTTTGGCCGGGGCAGGCCGTCATTGTAAATAAGAATCGCCTATGTGTGCATACATTTTACGTACGGGTGATCCCGGGAATCGAACCCACTACCCTGTGCGTTACAAGCACCGTGCTCTACCAACTGAGCTACTGAGGACCACGTGTACTATAACGTAAGAACCCCCCACACACAATGCTGTCTGTCTGTAACCACGTCCCCAGGCTCAAAGTACTGGTGAATGGACCTGCTTGACAGTGTGGGACTGTTTGGAACTTAAAGGGGCGTGTGGATTTATTAAGTGACATCAATTTGAATCAAATGTGAATCACACAACTGAGACGTGGCTCTAAATGGAGCAAACCGTATTAGACCGTATGCTATCATTAGTCACTTTTAAATAATGTCACTTTAATCATGTTTACATATCTTACATTACTCATATCACATGTATATACTGTATTTTATACCATCTACTGCACCTTGCCTATGCCGCTCGGCCATCGCTCATCCATATATTTACATGTATATATTCTCATTCCATCCCTTTAGATGTGTGTGTATTAGGTAGTTGTTGGGGGAATTGTTAGATTACTTGTTAGATATTACTGCACTGTCAGGAACTAGAAGCACAAGCATTTCGCTACACTCGCATTAACATCTGCTAACCATGTGTATGTGACCAATAAGGATTTGTTTTGATTTGAGGTGGGACTTTGAAAAATGGTCGAAAAGCGCAAATCTTTTACTGTTAACAGTTGTAGTTTTTCCAGCAACAAACAGAAACAACACACGAATGGCAGAACATACAAAACATAGTGGGAGGGGATGTGCATCATAACATTTTTTAAAATACAGGTTTTTATTTCATACAATTTTTGTTATTTGCAGATATTCCAAGTATAGACAACAGGATTTAAACTTTAATTTGTACATTTCCCGAGTCCAAGAACTTGCGTACAGTGTCTCAGTGACCGTGCACACCTAAATGGAAGTCCTTGAGCAGGCAAGCTTTATGTTCCATGTATAAAAGGTCTAAGTTAGTCTTCCAACCAGCGGTCCACAGAAAAATAATTTAACTTACGTGTCTTCCAATTAAGAAGAATGATTTGTCTTGACTGAAAGACAACCCAATGATAACAAAATTATTCTTAACATTAGACAGTGTATTTTCTGCTCTTTTACCAAGTAAACATGAGATGGGACACGCTGGAAATTGGACACCAACATTTTTTTGGGGGGGACAAAACTGAAATAACTTCAGACCAATGTTTTATGTAGAGTAGAGCTGTTGCTTGCTACCACAGTTAGATTTTTATCCATTTTGAAATATGTACCGGGGCGATATAGACTCTACACAATACATTGAACTGAATGGCCTGACCCCTTCTCCAAATAGTGTTGTGACGAGGGGAGAGAAGTGTTCAGGTCACACTCCCATCCTAACCGAATGAGGGGAATATGCATTTGGGACCCCCCCCCCCCAAAAAAAAATCTATTTTTATTTATTTATTTCTATAAATATCTGATACAGTTGTTCTCACGGAGGCAGCTTTCCTGAGGTTCTGATCCCAATCAGAGGAAAAAGATGTCACTCAAACTACACTGCTCAAAAAAATAAAGGGAACACTTAAACAACACAATGTAACTCCAAGTCAATCACACTTCTGTGAAATCAAACTGTCCACTTAGGAAGCAACACTGATTGACAATAAATTTCACATGCTGTTGTGCAAATGGAATAGACAAAAGGTGGAAATTATAGGCAATTAGCAAGACACCCCCAAAAAAGGAGTGATTCTGCAGGTGGTGACCACAGACCACTTCTCAGTTCCTATGCTTCCTGGCTGATGTTTTGGTCACTTTTGAATGCTGGCGGTGCTCTCACTCTAGTGGTAGCATGAGACGGAGTCTACAACCCACACAAGTGGCTCAGGTAGTGCAGTTCATCCAGGATGGCACATCAATGCGAGCTGTGGCAAAAAGGTTTGCTGTGTCTGTCAGCGTAGTGTCCAGAGCATGGAGGCACTACCAGGAGACAGGCCAGTACATCAGGAGACGTGGAGGAGGCCGTAGGAGGGCAACAACCCAGCAGCAGGACCGCTACCTCCGCCTTTGAGCAGGAGGAGCACTGCCAGAGCCCTGCAAAATGACCTCCAGCAGGCCACAAATGTGCATGTGTCTGCTCAAACGGTCAGAAACAGACTCCATGAGGGTGGTATGAGGGCCCGACGTCCACAGGTGGGGGTTATGCTTATAGCCCAACACCGTGCAGGACGTTTGGCATTTGCCAGAGAACACCAAGATTGGCAAATTCGCCACTGGCGCCCTGTGCTCTTCACAGATGAAAGCAGGTTCACACTGAGCACATGAGAGAACGTGGAGAACGTTCTGCTGCCTGCAACATCCTCCAGCATGACCGGTTTGGCGATGGGTCAGTCATGGTGTGGGGTGGCATTTCTTTGTGGGGCCGCACAGCCCTCCATGTGCTCGCCAGAGGTAGCCTGACTGCCATTAGGTACCGAGATGAGATCCTCAGACCCCTTGTGAGACCATATGCTGACACATGCACATTTGTGGCCTGCTGGAGGTCATTTTGCAGGGCTCTGGCAGTGCACCTCCTTGCACAAAGGAGGAGGTAGCGGTCCTGCTGCTGGGTTGTTGCCCTCCTACGGCCTCTTCCACGTCTCCTGATGTACTGGCCTGTCTCCTGGTAGTGCCTCCATGCTCTGGACACTACGCTGACAGACACAGCAAACCTTTTTGCCACAGCTCGCATTGATGTGCCATCCTGGATGAACTGCACTACCTGAGCCACTTGTGTGGGTTGTAGACTCCGTCTCATGCTACCACTAGAGTGAGAGCACCGCCAGCATTCAAAAGTGACCAAAACATCAGCCAGGAAGCATAGGAACTGAGAAGTGGTCTGTGGTCACCACCTGCAGAATCACTCCTTTTTTGGGGGTGTCTTGCTAATTGCCTATAATTTCCACCTTTTGTCTATTCCATTTGCACAACAGCATGTGAAATTTATTGTCAATCAGTGTTGCTTCCTAAGTGGACAGTTTGATTTCACAGAAGTGTGATTGACTTGGAGTTACATTGTGTTGTTTAAGTGTTCCCTTTATTTTTTTGAGCAGTGTATAATCTGCCCTTCACTTGGGAAAATGATAGAATATAATCTTTAATAATCTGAATATATGAAATACTGTGGCTTTGCCAGGTGTCTACTATTAAAAGTGTTTCTCTCAGCTGTAAAACAGGGGGTAATGCCAGATTGGACAGGATAAAAGACATCCAACCTTCTGTCCAGCATCTTAAATCCCCAACTGCCCCTTGACAGTGTAATTATCAGGTTGTCGTGTACCATCGTTGAGGCTGTAGCATCGTTGAGGCTGTACCATCGTTGAGGCTGTACCGTCGTTGAGGCTGTACCGTCGTTGAGGCTGTACCGTCGTTGAGGCTGTACCGTCGTTGAGGCTGTACCGTCGTTGAGGCTGTACCGTCGTTGAGGCTGTAGCGTCGTTGAGGCTGTAGCGTCGTTGAGGCTGTAGCGTCGTTGAGGCTGTACCGTCGTTGATGCTGTACCGTCGTTGATGCTGTACCATCGTTGAGGCTGTACCATCGTTGAGGCTGTACCATCGTTGATGCTGTACCATCGTTGATGCTGTACCGTCGTTGAGGCTGTACCGTCGTTGAGGCTGTACCATCGTTGAGGCTGTACCATCGTTGAGGCTGTACCATCGTTGATGCCAGGTGAACAAACCTGTGCAGTGACATCATCTCCTCTAATCACACCCAGCTACCAATCTTACATTCTGATCTGTAAGTCCATGTAAGGGGATATCTTTAATTGTGATAATTATACAAGAATACATCTGGGACACCCAGCCCACCTTTTTGAATCTAGGTACAGTCAGTTTCCTATCTATATACCCTATCCTGGGTTTCTGATTGTTCTTTAAGAACTGTGAGGAGAGAGTTTTAGCTCCTAAAACCATGACTGGAGACGGATGGAAGAGATGAGATAGGCTAGGTAATGCATCTCTGCCCCTTACAGATAGGGGGAGAGCTGTCTATCTCTTAGGTTACCTTCACTTCCTTGGGGATAACATTGTCTAAATGATTACCGCACCGTGGCACTCACGTCGGTAGCCATGAAGTGCTTTGAAAGGCTGGTCATGGCTCACATCAACAGCATCTTCAAGGACACCCTAGACCCACTCCAATTCACATACCGCCCCAACAGATCCACAGATGACGCAATCTCAATCGCACTCCACACTGCCCTTTCTCACCTGGACAAAAGGAACACCTATGTGAGAATGCTGTACATTGACTACAGCTCAGAGTTTAATACCATAGTGCCCACAAAGCTCATCATTAAGTTAAGGACTCTGGGACTAAACACCTCCCTCTGCAACTGGATCCTAGACTTCCTGACGGGCCGCCCGCAGGTGGTAAGGGTAGGCAACAACACGTCTGCCACGCTTATCCTCAACACGGGGGCCCCTCAGGGGAGCATGCTCAGTCCCCTCCTGTATTCCCTGTTCACTCACGGCCGGACAGGCCCCCATTAACATCGACGGGGCTGTAGTGGAGCGGGTCGAGAGTTTCAAGTTCCTTGGTGTCCACATCACCAACAAACTATTATGGTCCAAACACACCAAGACAGTCATGGAGAGGGCACAAAAAAAACTTTTCCCCCTCGGGAGACTGAAAAGATTTGGCATGGGTCCCCAGATCCTCAAAGTTCAACAGCTGCACCATCGAGAGCATCCTGATTGGTTGCATCACCGCCTGGTATGGTAACTGCTCTGCATTTGACCGCAAGGCGCTACAGAGGGTAATGCGTACGGCCCAGTACATCACTGGGGCCGAGCTTCCTGCCATATCCACGACCAATATAATAGGCGGTGTCAGAGGAAAGCCCATAAAATTGTCAGAGACTCCAGTCACCCAAGTTATAGACTGTTTTCTCTGCTACCGCACAGCAAGTGGTACCGGAGCGCCAAGTCTAGGACCTAAAGGCTCCTCAATAGCTTCTAGCCCCAAGCCATAAGACTTCTGAACAATTAATACAAATCGCCACCGGACAATTACATTGATTTGATGACCTGGACGACTCTAGGTCCGTTTAGGCTGAATATATTAGTTATGGGGGGATACTATATTAATTATTATATACTTCATACCACCAGCCTTCCAAGCAAATGGAGGACCCACTAAGTCAGGCTGTAATGTGTAAACAGGCATAGTCTCACTCTCTATCTTATATCCTGAAAGAAGACCAAAGAAAACCAAAGCAGTCAATCAGCTTTAAGACTACCGGTAGGGAGATTGCAGGGTGAGTAGAATGTCGTCAGCATATAGATTCAATGTGAAGTTATATTCATACATGCTAATCTGAGATGGTCCATCTCAGCTGGTGTAGTATTAACGGGCGGGGGGACTCTCGTCCTGGGATGGTCTTGGTGCACTCGTTTAATCTCGGGGGACTGGTTCGATGTCGGGCCGCCCCAGTATGTAGCGGGAGATCTTGTTGAGGAGGGGATAGATGTTGCCTGTCGAGTGGCTTTTGTTCAGGATGTTCATGGATTTGTTAATGTTGTCAAGTTTTAGTGTGTTAAGTGTCTGGGCCCATTTTTTGGAGTTTCACCGTCAGTCTTCCTCACCATAGTTGTGGTACGATGCAAGGTGGTGGTTGTTGACTTTTTTGTTAGCCGCCATGCTAACTTTTCCCGTCCCGTCTTTCTTCGTATTACAAGTTTGTATTTTTGGTTGCCGTTTTGGATTTGTTGTGCTTTCGGTCGTCTCTGTATACTGAAGGGTTGTTTGCTGAAACAAGGTGCTTCTTTTATGACTCTGATTTTGTATTTTTTAATAAAAATTCTGGCCTAGGTTTCTCAGCTAGCACCTAGTGTGCCATCTCCCTGAAAATTACAAATCGAAATACATTTTCTATCACATTAAACATGTTATTTTTGGGACTCCCAATTTGATTCTGAGTTCGTGCATATGACGTTTTTATATGTGAAAACAATCTATCTCCCGGGTGGCGCAGTGGTCTAGGGCACTGCATCGCTAGCTGCGCCACCAGAGTCTCTGGGTTCGCGCCCAGGCTGGGCTGGGTTCGCGCCCAAGCTCCGTCGCAGCTGGCCGCAACCGGGAGGTCCGTGGGGCGACGCACAATTGGCATAGCGTCGTCCGGGTTAGGGAGGGTTAGGGGGGGTTTGGCCGGTAGGGATATCCTTGTCTCAGTATGTAAAAAATGTAATAAATGTAATAATGTATGCACTCTACTGTAAGTCGCTCTGGAGAAGAGCGTCTGCTAAATGACTAAAATGTAAAAAATGTAAATGTAATTTCTAAGATACACACGTTTCAGATTTTTCCCGAACTCACTTCCTTGTTTTTAAATCGTTTTGCGCTGCTCTCGTTTTGAACTCCACAGAGTAAGAGGAGGTTCAACAGAGATCACGTTTTAATGCAGAATTCAGCATTATTTTTCTTCACACACAAAAAACAGAAGAGAGAACCCGAATCTCGCTGCGGTTTTGTAAGTGCAGATTTTAAAATACTTATTGTAATTTCTGCTTTGGCATCGGACACATTTTGTGCTTCAGTTGCACTTCTCCACTCAGAACGCCCATTAGATGACAATTCACTATCAGCAGACAGCGCTCTGACTGGTGTATCTGCTGTCCTCCGGGTACTTTTCTCTCGGTCTAGACTCATTTCTACAGTAAAATGCAAGATTATCTTCAAACAAAACCATAAGGAAATGTAGCTGGCTCTATTCTTTCTATGATAAAACCTTAGAAATATATATAAAAGGACATGCTTTTTCCATTAAGCTCCTTGTGTGGCTGCCTGCCAAATAGTGGTTGCACTTCTGTTGTCGTCTGGTGAAAATGAAGCTATTTCCTGTCTGAATGTGTTGCACTAATGGATTTTTCTGTCAAGGAAAACTATAGTTGCACGTCCCTGATCACTCTACTGAAGCAAGAAAACATTGTTCACTTTCAATATAAAACGCATGTGAAATGGAGATTGCCCCACTGTCTGATAGTTAACTGTCCTGTCTGATAGATAACTGTCCTGCCTGTTCAGTACTGCCTCTGTCTGATAGATAACTGTCTTGTCTGATCAGTACTGCCTCTGTCTGATCAGTACTGCCACTGTCTGATAGATAACTGTCCTGTCTGATAGATAACTGTCCTGTCTGATCACTACTGCCTCTGTCTGATAGATAACTGTCCTGTCTGATCAGTACTGCCTCTGGCTGATAGATAACTGTCTTGTCTGATCAGTACTGCCTCTGTCTGATAGATAACTGTCCTGTCTGATCAGTACTGCCACTGTCTGATAGATAACTGTCCTGTCTGATCACTACTGCCACTGCCTGATAGATAACTGTCCTGTCTGATCAGTACTGCCACTGTCTGATAGATAACTGTCCTGCCTGTCTGATAGATAACTGTCCTGTCTGATCAGTACTGCCACTGTCTGATAGATAACTGTCCTGTCTGATCACTACTGCCTCTGTCTGATAGATAACTGTCCTGTCTGATCAGTACTGCCACTGTCTGATAGATAACTGTCCTGTCTGATCAGTACTGCCACTGCCTGATAGATAACTGTCCTGTCTGATCAGTACTGCCACTGTCTGATAGATAACTGTCCTGTCTGATCACTACTGCCTCTGTCTGATAGATAACTGTCCTGTCTGATCAGTACTGCCACTGCCTGATAGATAACTGTCCTGTCTGATCAGTACTGCCACTGCCTGATAGATAACTGTCCTGCCTGTCTGATAGATAACTGTCCTGTCTGATCAGTACTGCCACTGTCTGATAGATAACTGTCCTGTCTGATCAGTACTGCCACTGCCTGATAGATAACTGTCCTGTCTGATCAGTACTGCCACTGTCTGATAGATAACTGTCCTGTCTGATCAGTACTGCCACTGCCTGATAGATAACTGTCCTGTCTGATCAGTACTGCCACTGTCTGATAGATAACTGTCCTGCCTGTCTGATAGATAACTGTCCTGTCTGATCAGTACTGCCACTGCCTGATAGATAACTGTCCTGTCTGATCAGTACTGCCACTGCCTGATAGATAACTGTCCTGTCTGTCTGATAGATAACTGTCCTGTCTGATCAGTACTGCCACTGCCTGATAGATAACTGTCCTGTCTGATCAGTACTGCCACTGCCTGATAGATAACTGTCCTGTCTGATCAGTACTGCCACTGCCTGATAGATAACTGTCCTGTCTGATCAGTACTGCCACTGTCTGATAGATAACTGTCCTGTCTGATCTGTACTGCCACTGTCTGATAACTGTCCTGTCTGATCAGTACTGCCACTGTCTGATAGACTCGCTGGTTTATTTACACTTTGATTTTAATAACTATTATGAATCATTCAAATGACTGGGAATACAGATAAGCATCTGTTGGTCACAGATACCTTTTAAAACAGGTAGGGGTATGGATCAGAAAACCAGTCAGTATCTGGTGTGACCACCATTTTGCCTCATGCAGCGCGACACATCTCTTTCGCATAGAGTTGATCAGGCTGTTGATTGTGGCCTGTGGAATGTTGCCTCACTCCTCTTCAATGGCTGTGTGAAGTTCCTGGATATTGGCGGGAACTGGAACACGCTGTCGTACACGTCGATCCAGAGCATCCCAAACACGCTCAATGGGTGACCATGTCTGGTGAGTATGCAGGCCATGGAAGAACTAGGATATTTTCAAGTTCACCAGCCTCGTCTGTAAATATGCCGTTCACCAACGCCAACAGCCTTAATCCTGCTCAAAGATATGGGCCTTGCCAATGAGTTTGCTATGGTGAGGACTGAAGTGTTATCGCCTAGTCCCAGATCTGTTTTTGCCATTTGTCAAGCCAAATAAATGAAGTGACAAGGAAATGGCATGATGGCACAAACAGACTTCCTCTCCGGGCTATGAGGAGTGTGCCTAGACCTGAGACTAGCAGTGAAGACCCTCCTCTCTCTGCTTCAGCTCAGGGCTCAATAGAGACCATCTACGTTCCTTCTTTCCCCTCATCCCTGTCAGCCTTTCCCTCCTACTTCTCTCCGGGGACCTCCAGAGCTCTCTAATGCCTTTTACAGGTTCCTAATCTGACTCGTCTACAGGAGTAGCTAGCTTGCTGCACGTTGTCTCTCTGTTCTCAGTTTGTCCTCTGTTCAAACAGAACTTTTGTAATCTCTGTTCTTTTGACTCATTTTGTTCTCTCTGTTCAAACTCACCTGTCTTTTGTGTTTGATGAAAGGTGGAATATGATTGGCTGTATTTACATCACAGTCGGTCTTCTCTGATCCCTGGAGCTTTAATCTCATCTGACAAAATGTAAACAACGCTGGCTAGTCTGTTTTTAGGATTAGATGGAGTCTTAGTGATCTAGGGTTGGGGGGGTTAGATGGGGTCTCTGATCTAGGGTTGGGGGGTTAGATGGAGTCTGATCTAGGGTTGGGGGGGTTAGATGGGGTCTCTGATCTAGGGTTGGGGGGTTAGATGGAGTCTGATCTAGGGTTGGGGGGGTTAGACGGAGTCTCTGATCTAGGGTTGGGGGGGTTAGATGGAGTCTCTGATCTAGGGTTGGGGGCTTAGATGGAGTCTCTGATCTAGGGTTGGGGGGGTTAGATGGGGTCTCTGATCTAGGGTTGGGGGGTTAGATGGAGTCTGATCTAGGGTTGGGGGGGTTAGACGGAGTCTCTGATCTAGGGTTGGGGGGGTTAGATGGAGTCTCTGATCTAGGGTTGGGGGGGTTAGATGGAGTCTCTGATCTAGGGTTGGGGGGGGTTAGATGGAGTCTCTGATCTAGGGTTGGGGGGGTTAGATGGAGTCTTAGTACTCTAGGGTTGGGGGGGTTAGATGGAGTCTTAGTACTCTAGGGTTGGGGGGGTTAGATGGAGTCTTAGTACTCTAGGGTTGGGGGGGTTAGATGGAGTCTTAGTGATCTAGGGTTGGGGGGGTTAGATGGAGTCTTAGTACTCTAGGGTTGGGGGGGTTAGATGGAGTCTTAGTACTCTAGGGTTGGGGGGGTTAGATGGAGTCTCTGATCTAGGGTTGGGGGGGTTAGATGGGGGTCTTAGTACTCTAGGGTTGGGGGGTTAGATGGGGTCTTGGTACTCTAGGGTTGGGGGGGGTTAGATGGGGTCTTGGTACTCTAGGGTTGGGGGGGTTAGATGGGGGTCTTAGTACTCTAGGGTTGGGGGGGTTAGATGGAGTCTCTGATCTAGGGTTGGGGGGGTTAGTCTTAGTACTCTAGGGTTGGGGGGTTAGATGGAGTCTTAGTGATCTAGGGTTGGGGGGGTTAGATGGAGTCTCTGATCTAGGGTTGGGGGGTTAGATGGAGTCTTAGTGATCTAGGGTTGGGGGGGGTTAGATGGAGTCTTAGTACTCTAGGGTTGGGGGGGGTTAGATGGAGTCTTAGTGATCTAGGGTTGGGGGGGTTAGATGGAGTCTCTGATCTAGGGTTGGGGGGTTAGATGGAGTCTCTGATCTAGGGTTGGGGGGGTTAGATGGAGTCTTAGTACTCTAGGGTTGGGGGGGGTTAGATGGAGTCTTAGTACTCTAGGGTTGGGGGGTTAGATGGAGTCTTAGTGATCTAGGGTTGGGGGGGGTAGATGGAGTCTTAGTACTCTAGGGTTGGGGGGGTTAGATGGAGTCTCTGATCTAGGGTTGGGGGGGTTAGATGGAGTCTTAGTACTCTAGGGTTGGGGGGGTTAGATGGAGTCTCTGATCTAGGGTTGGGGGGGTTAGATGGAGTCTCTGATCTAGGGTTGGGGGGGTTAGATGGAGTCTCTGATCTAGGGTTGGGGGGGTTAGATGGAGTCTTAGTACTCTAGGGTTGGGGGGGTTAGATGGAGTCTCTGATCTAGGGTTGGGGGGGTTAGATGGAGTCTCTGATCTAGGGTTGGGGGGGTTAGATGGAGTCTCTGATCTAGGGTTGGGGGGGTTAGATGGAGTCTCTGATCTAGGGTTGGGGGCTTAGATGGAGTCTTAGTGATCTAGGGTTGGGGGGGTTAGATGGAGTCTTAGTACTCTAGGGTTGGGGGGGTTAGATGGAGTCTTAGTACTCTAGGGTTGGGGGGGTTAGATGGAGTCTCTGATCTAGGGTTGGGGGGGTTAGTCTTAGTACTCTAGGGTTGGGGGGGTTAGATGGAGTCTCTGATCTAGGGTTGGGGGGGTTAGATGGAGTCTCTGATCTAGGGTTGGGGGGGTTAGATGGAGTCTTAGTGATCTAGGGTTGGGGGGGTTAGATGGAGTCTTAGTACTCTAGGGTTGGGGGGGTTAGATGGAGTCTCTGATCTAGAGTTGGGGGGGTTAGATGGGGGTCTTAGTACTCTAGGGTTGGGGGGTTAGATGGGGTCTTGGTACTCTAGGGTTGGGGGGGTTAGATGGGGTCTTGGTACTCTAGGGTTGGGGGGGGTTAGATGGGGTCTTGGTACTCTAGGGTTGGGGGGGTTAGATGGGGGTCTTAGTACTCTAGGGTTGGGGGGGTTAGATGGACTCTCTGATCTAGGGTTGGGGGGGTTAGAGTCTTAGTACTCTAGGGTTGGGGGGTTAGATGGAGTCTTAGTACTCTAGGGTTGGGGGGGTTAGATGGAGTCTCTGATCTAGGGTTGGGGGGGTTAGATGGAGTCTTAGTGATCTAGGGTTGGGGGGGTTAGATGGAGTCTTAGTGATCTAGGGTTGGGGGGGGTTAGATGGAGTCTTAGTACTCTAGGGTTGGGGGAGTTAGATGGAGTCTTAGTACTCTAGGGTTGGGGGGGTTAGATGGAGTCTTAGTACTCTAGGGTTGGGGGGGTTAGATGGAGTCTCTGATCTAGGGTTGGGGGGGTTAGATGGAGTCTTAGTACTCTAGGGTTGGGGGGGTTAGATGGAGTCTCTGATCTAGGGTTGGGGGGGTTAGATGGAGTCTCTGATCTAGGGTTGGGGGGGTTAGATGGAGTCTCTGATCTAGGGTTGGGGGGGTTAGATGGAGTCTTAGTACTCTAGGGTTGGGGGGGTTAGATGGAGTCTCTGATCTAGGGTTGGGGGGGTTAGATGGAGTCTCTGATCTAGGGTTGGGGGGGTTAGATGGAGTCTCTGATCTAGGGTTGGGGGGGTTAGATGGAGTCTCTGATCTAGGGTTGGGGGCTTAGATGGAGTCTTAGTGATCTAGGGTTGGGGGGGTTAGATGGAGTCTTAGTACTCTAGGGTTGGGGGGGTTAGATGGAGTCTTAGTACTCTAGGGTTGGGGGGGTTAGATGGAGTCTCTGATCTAGGGTTGGGGGGGTTAGTCTTAGTACTCTAGGGTTGGGGGGGTTAGATGGAGTCTCTGATCTAGGGTTGGGGGGGTTAGATGGAGTCTCTGATCTAGGGTTGGGGGGGTTAGATGGAGTCTTAGTGATCTAGGGTTGGGGGGGTTAGATGGAGTCTTAGTACTCTAGGGTTGGGGGGGTTAGATGGAGTCTCTGATCTAGGGTTGGGGGGGTTAGATGGGGGTCTTAGTACTCTAGGGTTGGGGGGTTAGATGGGGTCTTGGTACTCTAGGGTTGGGGGGGTTAGATGGGGTCTTGGTACTCTAGGGTTGGGGGGGGTTAGATGGGGTCTTGGTACTCTAGGGTTGGGGGGGTTAGATGGGGGTCTTAGTACTCTAGGGTTGGGGGGGTTAGATGGACTCTCTGATCTAGGGTTGGGGGGGTTAGAGTCTTAGTACTCTAGGGTTGGGGGGTTAGATGGAGTCTTAGTACTCTAGGGTTGGGGGGGTTAGATGGAGTCTCTGATCTAGGGTTGGGGGGGTTAGATGGAGTCTTAGTGATCTAGGGTTGGGGGGGTTAGATGGAGTCTTAGTGATCTAGGGTTGGGGGGGGTTAGATGGAGTCTTAGTACTCTAGGGTTGGGGGAGTTAGATGGAGTCTTAGTACTCTAGGGTTGGGGGGGTTAGATGGAGTCTTGGTGATCTAGGGTTGGGGGGGGTAGATGGGGGTCTTGGTGATCTAGGGATGGGGGGGGGTAGATGGGGGGTTTTGGTACTCTAGGGTTGGGGGGGGGTTAGATGGGGTCTTGGTACTCTAGGGTTGGGGGGGTTAGATGGAGGCTTCTTACTCTAGGGTTGGGGGGTCAGATGGGGTCTTAGTACTCTAGGGTTGGGGGGGTTAGATGGAGTCTTGGTGATCTAGGGTTGGGGGGGGTAGATGGGGGTCTTGGTGATCTAGGGATGGGGGGGGGTAGATGGGGGGTTTTGGTACTCTAGGGTTGGGGGGGGTTAGATGGGGTCTTGGTACTCTAGGGTTGGGGGGGTTAGATGGAGGCTTCTTACTCTAGGGTTGGGGGGTCAGATGGGGTCTTAGTACTCTAGGGTTGGGGGGGTTAGATGGGGTCTTGGTACTCTATGGTTGGGGGGGTTAGATGGGGTCTTGGTACTCTAGGGTTGGGGGGTCAGATGGGGTCTTGGTACTCTATGGTTGGGGGGGTTAGATGGGGTCTTGGTACTCTATGGTTGGGGGGGTTAGATGGGGGTCTTGGTACTCTAGGGTTGGGGGGTTAGATGGAGTCTTGGTACTCTAGGGTTGGGGGGGTTAGATGGGGTCTTGGTGATCTAGGGTTGGGGGGGTTAGATGGGGGTCTTGGTACTCTAGGGTTGGGGGGGGTTAGATGGGGTCTTGGTACTCTAGGGTTGGGGGGGTTAGATGGGGGTCTTGTTACTCTAGGGTTGGGGGGTTAGATGGGGGTCTTGGTGAGCTGGGGTTGGATGGAGTCTCTGATCTAGGGTTGGGGGGGTTAGATGGGGTCCCTGATCTAGGGTTGGGGGGGTTAGATGGGGTCTTGGTGATCTAGGGTTTGGGGGGTAGATGGGGGTCTTGTTACTCAATGGTTGGGGGGGTTAGATGGAGTCTCTGATCTAGGGTTGGGGGGGTTAGATGGGGTCTTTCTGATCTAGGGTTGGGGGGGTTAGATGGGGTCTTGGTGATCTAGGGTTTGGGGGGTAGATGGGGGTCTTGTTACTCTAGGGTTGGGGGGGTTAGATGGGGTCTTAGTACTCTAGGGTTGGGGGGGTTGGATGGAGTCTCTGATCTAGGGTTGGGGGGTTAGATGGAGTCTCTGATCTAGGGTTGGGGGGGTAGATGGAGTCTCTGATCTAGGGTTGGGGGGTTAGATGGAGTCTCTGATCTAGGGTTGGGGGGATTAGATGGAGTCTCTGATCTAGGGTTGGGGGGGTTAGATGGAGTCTTAGTGATCTAGGGTTGGGGGGGTTAGATGGAGTCTCTGATCTAGGGTTGGGGGGGTAGATGGAGTCTCTGATCTAGGGTTGGGGGGGTTAGATGGAGTCTCTGATCTAGGGTTGGGGGGGTTAGATGGAGTCTCTGATCTAGGGTTGGGGGGTAGATGGAGTCTCTGATCTAGGGTTGGGGGGATTAGATGGAGTCTCTGATCTAGGGTTGGGGGGATTAGATGGAGTCTCTGATCTAGGGTTGGGGGATTAGATGGAGTCTCTGATCTAGGGTTGGGGGGGTTAGATGGAGTCTCTGATCTAGGGTTGGGGGGGTTAGATGGAGTCTCTGATCTAGGGTTGGGGGGGTTAGATGGAGTCTCTGATCTAGGGTTGGGGGGGTTAGATGGAGTCTCTGATCTAGGGTTGGGGGGGTTAGATGGAGTCTCTGATCTAGGGTTGGGGGGTTAGATGGAGTCTCTGATCTAGGGTTGGGGGGGTTAGATGGAGTCTCTGATCTAGGGTAGGCATCTACATGAGAGCATGTAAAAACAGTAGAGTGTAAAAGTGGTAAAAACAGTGTTCAGTTGAGGTGTGATGACCAAAAGGGCTGATATGAAAAGCACAAATAGAAGAACAAAAAAAAAACAGTTTGTTCAATCAGTTAAACACGTATTAATTATAATTGTACATATACTCAGTATACAAGAAAAAACATGTTTGATTATGTGTGAGTTACATGCTGACCACACTGCTCGCATCGCTTGCGTGAGCGTAGCAAAATATAAGTACACATACGTGTTATTCAATCATCGCACCCACGCTGCTCCCGTGCGTCAATGAGCGTCTGCATAGCCGGGCGCTAAAATAGAACTTGGGTCTATTTTGTGAAGCTTGACACGCTGCAAGTCCCGCCTCTCCCTTCTCTTCCTCATTTGTCAGAGAGTCTTTAGGTGCCTTTTTGGTGAACTCCAAGCTGGCTCTCGTGTACCTTTTTTTTTACTGAGGAGTGGCATCCGTCTGGCCACTCTACCGTAAAGGCCTGGTGAAGTGCTGCAGAGATGGTTGTCCTTCTGGAAGGTTCATGATGCAGCGGGAGTGGGGAGCTGACGTGACGCAGCCCAGACTGCCAGTGCAGGCTATGTGGATCAGGCGTGGTTGTGGTCGCGCTATCAGGGGGGGACATCGGCCGGGTTGATACAGACTTGATCCGTGAGACCGATTTTTGACAGAAGTATCACACATTCTAGTACCGAACCATTTTTTGTTTGTTTGTCTAGTATCGGAAACGTACAGAAGCTCAACACTAGATCCACGTCTACTCTGCTGCTCTTTGATGGTGTTCCTGATTGGGCGTTCCTGATTGGGCGTTCCTGATTGGGCGTTCCTGATTGGGCGTTCCTGATTGGGCGTTCCTGATTGGGCGTTCCTGATTGGGCGTTCCTGATTGGGCGTCGGTAGGTGCGTCGGTGCGTACATCCAGTCTGTTTCTATGATGTTTCTGTTCTCCAGTCTCCTGAGGTTTGCCTGCCCTTCTGGCTGTGTGTCCCTCCCCCAAATGCCACCCTAATCCCTATTGAGTGCACTACTTTTGACCAGAGAATAGGATGCCATTTAGACCCCCCCCGGTCTGATTTGCTGCTTGCTTAGTGAAGTGTGGATCGAGATTCCTCCATGGTAACTCACTCTGAAATAAGAGCTGCAGGCCTGTATCAGAGGAGGGGAGAGAGATGTGGGATCCTCTTTCAAGGGGCTGCAAGGCCCTGGTTCTGTGTGCCTTAGCTGCTCTGGCACACAGGGAGGGTTCACTAACAAAGAGGCTTTCTCCGTCTCTTCTACCGTTCCTCCCTCTCGCTCTCTATCGCTCCTATCGCTCTCTATCTCTCTCCTCCCTCTATCTCTCTCTCTCTCCTCCCTATCTCTCTCTCCTCCCTATCTCTCTCTCTCTCTCTCTCCTCCCTCTATCTCTCTCTCTCTCCTCCCTCTCTCTCTCTCTCCTCCCTATCTCTCTCTCCTCCCTATCTCTCTCTCTCCTCCCTCTCTCCTCCCTCTCTCCTCCCTCTCTCCTCCCTCTCTCCTCCCTCTCTCTCCCTCTCTCCTATCTCTCTCTCCCCCCCGCTGGGCACAGATCTGGTTCTTTTTTCCCTTTTTTTCCCAGGGCTTTCAGTTCACTGGCATGGAGGAGGAGGGGTGGGAGGAGGAGGAGGGGTGGTAGGAAGAGGAGGAGGAGGTGGAGGAGGTGTTTTTCCTGTCTTGGCATCAGGGTCAGTAGAAGTGCCTGTGCACCTCTGTTGAACCCTAACTATGTCATGATAGAATTTCCACCTGCCTGGTCTATGACTACGTATGACTGCTGGGTCTAAATACTAGCCCAGGAATCTCCCTTATCCCTCTGCTCTCCTTCCCGCTCCCCTCCTCCACCTCATACCCTTCTCCCTCTCCTTTCCGTCTGTCAAAGCCTGGCACAGCCCTGACACGAGGACTTCCAGCCTCCAACCAAAACAAATAGAGATATTAGAAGCAGTATGAGTCTGTTCAGAGCAGGGCAGCTTCCCTCGTGTAACTGACTTCCTCCTCAGTAAATAGGGGCTGACTGTCCATGGTATGTTTTTTGAAATCCTTAAGTCTTTTCTATAATGATATTCTAATGAATCTACTTGGAGGAAATGCTGTGGGTAGGCTATATCTTCCTCCAAATTACTCTCTATTCCCTATGCGTTCTGGTCAAAAGTAGTGCACTAAATAGGGAATAGGGTGCTGTTTGGGACGCATTCCCGGAGTAGGCTGTAATGGTATTGGAATGTATACTAGAGTGTAAATGCTGTTGCTATTCCATCTTCTGATGTAGTTGGTCTGAGATGCTTGGGGACAGACATTTTACATCAGTTGTTGAAGTGTCTTTAGCTTCAGTGAATGGAGCTGACTCTCGTTGTCTCTCCCTCCCTCTCTCTCGCTGTCTCTCCCTCTCTCTCTCTCGCTGTCTCTCCCTCTCTCTCTCTCGCTGTCTCTCCCTCTCTCTCTCTCGCTGTCTCTCCCTCTCTCTCTCTCGCTGTCTCGCCCTCTCTCTCTCGCTGTCTCGCCCTCCCTCTCTCTCGCTGTCTCGCCCTCCCTCTCTCTCGCTGTCTCGCCCTCTCTCTCTCGCTGTCTCGCCCTCTCTCTCTCGCTGTCTCGCCCTCTCTCTCTCGCTGTCTCGCCCTCTCTCTCTCGCTGTCTCGCCCTCTCTCTCTCGCTGTCTCGCCCTCGCTGTCTCGCCCTCTCTCTCTCGCTGTCTCGCCCTCTCTCTCTCGCTGTCTCGCCCTCTCTCTCTCGCTGTCTCGCCCTCTCTCTCTCGCTGTCTCGCCCTCTCTCTCTCGCTGTCTCGCCCTCCCTCTCTCTCGCTGTCTCGCCCTCCCTCTCTCTCGCTGTCTCGCCCTCCCTCTCTCTCGCTGTCTCGCCCTCCCTCTCTCTCGCTGTCTCGCCCTCCCTCTCTCTCGCTGTCTCGCCCTCCCTCTCTCTCGCTGTCTCGCCCTCCCTCTCTCTCGCTGTCTCGCCCTCTCTCTCTCGCTGTCTCGCCCTCTCTCTCTCTCCCTCCCTCTCTCTCACTGTCTCTCCCTCCCTCTCTCTCGCTGTCTCTCCCTCCCTCTCTCTCGCTGTCTCTCCCTCCCTCTCTCTCGCTGTCTCTCCCTCTCTCTCTCGCTGTCTCGCCCTCTCTCTCTCGCTGTCTCGCCCTCTCTCTCTCGCTGTCTCGCCCTCTCTCTCTCGCTGTCTCGCCCTCTCTCTCTCGCTGTCTCGCCCTCTCTCTCTCGCTGTCTCGCCCTCTCTCTCTCGCTGTCTCGCCCTCTCTCTCTCGCTGTCTCGCCCTCTCTCTCGCTGTCTCGCCCTCTCTCTCGCTGTCTCGCCCTCTCTCTCGCTGTCTCGCCCTCTCTCTCGCTGTCTCGCCCTCTCTCTCGCTGTCTCGCCCTCTCTCTCGCTGTCTCGCCCTCTCTCTCTCGCTGTCTCGCCCTCTCTCTCTCGCTGTCTCGCCCTCTCTCTCTCGCTGTCTCGCCCTCTCTCTCTCTCCCTCCCTCTCTCTCGCTGTCTCTCCCTCTCTCTCTCTCTCTCTCGCTGTCTCTCCCTCTCTCTCTCTCTCTCTCGCTGTCTCTCCCTCTCTCTCTCTCGCTGTCTCTCCCTCCCTCTCTCTCGCTGTCTCTCCCTCCCTCTCTCTCGCTGTCTCTCCCTCCCTCTCTCTCGCTGTCTCTCCCTCCCTCTCTCTCGCTGTCTCTCCCTCCCTCTCTCTCGCTGTCTCTCCCTCTCTCTCTCTCGCTGTCTCTCCCTCTCTCTCTCTCGCTGTCTCTCCCTCCCTCTCTCTCGCTGTCTCTCCCTCTCTCTCTCTCGCTGTCTCTCCCTCCCTCTCTCTCTCGCTGTCTCTCCCTCCCTCTCTCTCTCGCTGTCTCTCCCTCCCTCTCTCTCTCGCTGTCTCTCCCTCCCTCTCTCTCTCGCTGTCTCTCCCTCCCTCTCTCTCTCGCTGTCTCTCCCTCCCTCTCTCTCTCGCTGTCTCTCCCTCCCTCTCTCTCTCGCTGTCTCTCCCTCCCTCTCTCTCTCGCTGTCTCTCCCTCCCTCTCTCTCGCTGTCTCTCCCGCCCTCTCTCTCGCTGTCTCGCCCTCCCTCTCTCTCGCTGTCTCGCCCTCCCTCTCTCTCGCTGTCTCGCCCTCCCTCTCTCTCGCTGTCTCGCCCTCCCTCTCTCTCGCTGTCTCGCCCTCCCTCTCTCTCGCTGTCTCGCCCTCCCTCTCTCTCGCTGTCTCGCCCTCTCTCTCTCTCGCTGTCTCGCCCTCTCTCGCTCTCGCTGTCTCGCCCTCTCTCGCTCTCGCTGTCTCGCCCTCTCTCGCTCTCGCTGTCTCGCCCTCTCTCTCTCTCGCTGTCTCGCCCTCTCTCTCTCTCGCTGTCTCGCCCTCTCTCTCTCTCGCTGTCTCGCCCTCTCTCTCTCTCGCTGTCTCGCCCTCTCTCTCTCTCTCGCTGTCTCGCCCTCTCTCTCTCTCTCGCTGTCTCGCCCTCTCTCTCTCTCTCGCCGTCTCGCCCTCTCTCTCTCTCTCGCCGTCTCGCCCTCTCTCTCTCTCTCGCCGTCTCGCCCTCTCTCTCTCTCTCGCCGTCTCGCCCTCTCTCTCTCGCCGTCTCGCCCTCTCTCTCTCTCGCCGTCTCGCTCTCTCTCGCCGTCTCGCTCTCTCTCGCTGTCTCGCCCTCTCTCTCTCTCTCGCTGTCTCGCCCTCTCTCTCTCTCGCTGTCTCGCCCTCTCTCTCTCTCGCTGTCTCGCCCTCTCTCTCTCTCGCTGTCTCGCCCTCTCTCTCTCTCGCTGTCTCGCCCTCTCTCTCTCTCGCTGTCTCGCCCTCTCTCTCTCTCGCTGTCTCGCCCTCTCTCTCTCTCGCTGTCTCGCCCTCTCTCTCTCTCGCTGTCTCGCCCTCTCTCTCTCTCGCTGTCTCGCCCTCTCTCTCTCTCGCTGTCTCGCCCTCTCTCTCTCTCGCTGTCTCGCCCTCTCTCTCTCTCGCTGTCTCGCCCTCTCTCTCTCTCGCTGTCTCGCCCTCTCTCTCTCTCGCTGTCTCGCCCTCTCTCTCTCTCGCTGTCTCGCCCTCTCTCTCTCTCTCGCTGTCTCGCCCTCTCTCTCTCTCTCGCTGTCTCGCCCTCTCTCTCTCGCTCTCGCTGTCTCGCCCTCTCTCTCTCGCTCTCGCTGTCTCGCCCTCTCTCTCTCGCTCTCGCTGTCTCGCCCTGTCTCGCTCTCGCTGTCTCGCCCTGTCTCGCTCTCGCTGTCTCTCCCTGTCTCGCTCTCGCTGTCTCGCTGTCTCTCGCTGTCTCTCCCTCCCTCTCTCTCGCTGTCTCTCCCTCCCTCTCTCTCGCTGTCTCGCCCTCCCTCTCTCTCGCTGTCTCGCCCTCCCTCTCTCTCGCTGTCTCGCCCTCCCTCTCTCTCGCTGTCTCGCCCTCCCTCTCTCTCGCTGTCTCGCCCTCCCTCTCTCTCGCTGTCTCGCCCTCTCTCTCTCTCGCTGTCTCGCCCTCTCTCTCTCTCGCTGTCTCGCCCTCTCTCTCTCTCGCTGTCTCGCCCTCTCTCTCTCTCGCTGTCTCGCCCTCTCTCTCTCTCGCTGTCTCGCCCTCTCTCTCTCTCGCTGTCTCGCCCTCTCTCTCTCTCGCTGTCTCGCCCTCTCTCTCTCTCGCTGTCTCGCCCTCTCTCTCTCTCGCTGTCTCGCCCTCTCTCTCTCTCTCGCTGTCTCGCCCTCTCTCTCTCTCTCTCGCTGTCTCGCCCTCTCTCTCTCTCTCTCGCTGTCTCGCCCTCTCTCTCTCTCTCGCTGTCTCGCCCTCTCTCTCTCTCTCGCTGTCTCGCCCTCTCTCTCTCTCTCGCTGTCTCGCCCTCTCTCTCTCTCTCGCTGTCTCGCCCTCTCTCTCTCTCTCGCTGTCTCGCCCTCTCTCTCTCTCTCGCTGTCTCGCCCTCTCTCTCTCTCTCGCTGTCTCGCCCTCTCTCTCTCTCTCGCTGTCTCGCCCTCTCTCTCTCTCTCGCTGTCTCGCCCTCTCTCTCTCTCTCGCTGTCTCGCCCTCTCTCTCTCTCTCGCTGTCTCGCCCTCTCTCTCTCTCTCGCTGTCTCGCCCTCTCTCTCTCTCTCTCGCTGTCTCGCCCTCTCTCTCTCTCTCTCGCTGTCTCGCCCTCTCTCTCTCTCTCTCGCTGTCTCGCCCTCTCTCTCTCTCTCTCGCTGTCTCGCCCTCTCTCTCTCTCTCTCGCTGTCTCGCCCTCTCTCTCTCTCTCTCGCTGTCTCGCCCTCTCTCTCTCTCTCTCGCTGTCTCGCCCTCTCTCTCTCTCTCTCTCGCTGTCTCGCCCTCTCTCTCTCTCTCTCTCGCTGTCTCGCCCTCTCTCTCTCTCTCTCGCTGTCTCGCCCTCTCTCTCTCTCTCTCGCTGTCTCGCCCTCTCTCTCTCTCTCTCGCTGTCTCGCCCTCTCTCTCTCTCTCTCGCTGTCTCGCCCTCTCTCTCTCTCTCTCGCTGTCTCGCCCTCTCTCTCTCTCTCTCGCTGTCTCGCCCTCTCTCTCTCTCTCTCTCTCGCTGTCTCGCCCTCTCTCTCTCTCTCTCTCGCTGTCTCGCCCTCTCTCTCTCTCTCTCTCGCTGTCTCGCCCTCTCTCTCTCTCTCTCTCGCTGTCTCGCCCTCTCTCTCTCTCTCTCTCGCTGTCTCGCCCTCTCTCTCTCTCTCTCTCGCTGTCTCGCCCTCTCTCTCTCTCTCTCTCGCTGTCTCGCCCTCTCTCTCTCTCTCTCTCGCTGTCTCGCCCTCTCTCTCTCTCTCTCTCGCTGTCTCGCCCTCTCTCTCTCTCTCTCGCTGTCTCGCCCTCTCTCTCTCTCTCTCGCTGTCTCGCCCTCTCTCTCTCGCTGTCTCGCCCTGTCTCGCTGTCTCGCCCTCTCTCTCTCGCTGTCTCGCCCTGTCTCGCTGTCTCGCCCTCTCTCTCTCGCTGTCTCGCCCTGTCTCGCTCTCGCTGTCTCTCCCTGTCTCGCTCTCGCTGTCTCGCCCTCTCTCGCTGTCTCTCCCTGTCTCGCTCTCGCTGTCTCTCCCTGTCTCGCTCTCGCTGTCTCTCCCTCTCTCGCTGTCTCTCCCTGTCTCGCTCTCGCTGTCTCGCTCTCGCTGTCTCTCGCTGTCTCGCTCTCGCTGTCTCTCCCTGTCTCTCTCTCGCTGTCTCTCCCTGTCTCTCTCTCGCTGTCTCTCCCTGTCTCTCTCTCGCTGTCTCTCCCTGTCTCTCTCTCGCTGTCTCTCCCTGTCTCTCTCTCGCTGTCTCTCCCTGTCTCTCTCTCGCTGTCTCTCCCTGTCTCTCTCTCGCTGTCTCTCCCTGTCTCTCTCTCGCTGTCTCTCCCGGTCTCTCTCTCGCTGTCTCTCCCGGTCTCTCTCTCGCTGTCTCTCCCGGTCTCTCTCTCGCTGTCTCTCTCTCGCTGTCTCTCTCGCTGTCTCTCTCTCGCTGTCTCTCCCGGTCTCTCTCTCGCTGTCTCTCCCGGTCTCTCTCTCGCTGTCTCTCCCTGTCTCTCTCTCGCTGTCTCTCCCTGTCTCTCTCTCGCTGTCTCTCTCTCGCTGTCTCTCTCTCGCTGTCTCTCTCTCGCTGTCTCTCTCTCGCTGTCTCTCTCTCGCTGTCTCTCTCTCGCTGTCTGTCTCTCTCTCTCTCTCTCGCTGTCTCTCTCTCTCTCTCTCGCTGTCTCTCTCTCCACATGTTTTAAAACGTGTTTAACAAATATTTTAGATTCTTCAAAGTAGCCACCGTTTGCCTTGATGACAGCTTTGTACACTCTCTCAACCAGCTTCACCTGGAATGCTTTTCCAACAGACTTGAAGGAGTTCCCTTTTGAGGTCGGATGATTGTGGAGGCCAGGTCATCTGATGCAGCACTCCATCACTCTCCTTATTGGTCAAATAGCCCTTACACAGCCTGGAGGTGTTTTGTGTCATTATCCTGTTGAAAAACAAATTATAGTCCCACTAAGCGCAAACCAGATGGGATGGCTTATCGTTGCAGAATTCTGTGGTAGCAAGTCCCTTGCTATTTGTGTCCTTTAGTAGTGGTTTCTTTGCAGTAATTCAAACATGAAGGCCTGATTCACGCAGTCTCCTCTGAACAGTTGATGTTGAGATGTATCTGTTACTTGAAACAGGGAGGACAGCTGATATGGAATATGTGTGAAATACATTTTCTATGATTATAGGAGAGTAGTCAATACAGGACTCCCTCCCTCCCTCCCTCCCTCCCTCCCTCCCTCCCTCCCTCCCTCCCTCCCTCCCTCCCTCCCTCAGGGATGCAAACTAGTCACCTTTCGGAAAAATTCGCCATTTTGAATCCAAAATAGGTGACCTATGTGATTCGTGTAGATCCGATGAGAAAGGTTTGGAGGGGGGGGGGGGGGGGGGGTTGGATCATTACTGGCTGTAAGCGAACGAGTGATGCGCGTTTGGAGCAATACTGGCTGTATCCAAGTCTCAGCCAATCGTTGACATAACAACAGAATGCAGCGTAGCATGCGACCTGAAGAGAGAAGAGACAACCAACTTACTAGCTACAGCGAGAGCTCTGGAACGGCAGCTTGCCAGTTACAGCAGCTGGTCCCCTGAACGATAACGAAGAGGTAATGTTAGGTGAGGTTACAGCAGGGGGTCCCCTGAACGATAAGGAAGAGGTAACGTTAGGTGAGGTTACAGCAGGGGGTCCCTTGAACGATAACGAAGAGGTAACGTTAGGTGAGGTTACAGCAGGGGGTCCCCTGAACGATAAGGAAGAGGTAACGTTAGGTGAGAAGGTTACAGCAGGGGGTCCCCTGAACGATAACGAAGAGGTAACGTTAGGTGAGAAGGTTACAGCAGGGGGTCCCCTGAACGATAACGAAGAGGTAACGTTAGGTGAGAAGGTTACAGCAGCTGGTCCCCTGAACGATAACGAAGAGGTAACGTTAGGTGAGGTTACAGCAGGGGGTCCCCTGAACGATAACGAAGAGGTAACGTTAGGTGAGAAGCCTGACCACGGATAACGGGGATGAGAAGGTGATGAAGTGTACGTCATGAGCTGTAACCGGAAAAACAACTGGCATTTGGAAAGTTTGAGGTGAGGGAGAAAGTGTGGCGGAACAAGTATTTTAAGTATCTTGCTAGCTGGATCGAATTCTCCGTTAACTCACCAGAGAAATGTTGAGCAACATTAGCCAACTCATCTGATCAAATAATTGAGTTTATGGTGTGAAAACTAGCTTGCTAATAAAGTCAGACAGCTAATGTTAGCTAGCTAACGTTACAACATCAGATGAGCTGACGTTAGTAACCTAACCAGTTCTCTACAGTATCAACTGGTATACGACTCCTTGCCGTTCCTCAGGTTATAACGCGTTAGTTCTTTACTTGATCCTGGCAATCTGTGTGAAATGTTAACTAGCTAACGAACTAACCACAATCTGTTAACTAATGTTTTCCCTTTACAGTATGTGGTTAATTTTCAGAATGAGAGAATTAGGTGAAAATGAGACGTTACTTGTTAAACAAGTGTATTCAGGGATGAAGTGTATCTGGAGCTGGGCCTGGTTTAAACTGGGCCTGGTTTAAACTGGGCCTGGTTTAAACTGGGCCTGGCTTAATTAAACTGGGCCTGGCTTAATTAAACTGGGCCTGACTTGAGATGGATGCCGCTATAGAGGTGAAAGGAACCACACTATCCCTCTTTCTCACTTCTTCAGTACAGTGGATAAAAAGGGGTATGCCAGGTGTACTCTCTGCCTGAAAGAGATCAATTATGCCAACAAAGGGTATCATGCTCTACTGGCACATTGTACACTTTCTGCCTGTGGACATCTGTTCTACAATGTAATAATGTGCAGTGTAGCCCAAAGATATTGTTTTCGTTGTGTGGAACTTGACAGTAACACGTGTGTGTGTGTGTGTGTGTGTGTGTGTGTGTGTGTGTGTGTGTGTGTGTGTGTGTGTGTGTGTGTGTGTGTGTGTGAGATAAAACATTTTTTTTAGCCTTGCGCACTTGATTGATGTCTATAGTGGCCACTATAATAGAGAGAAAATAGAATGCCTGTTTGTTTCATTCTATTTCTACTTTAAGATGTTTTTTCCCCCCCAAGTGCAATATTTACATGTGTGGTAACAAGCGTTCTATTGTAAAGGCTGTCATGGTGACAAGCGTTCTATTGTAAAGGCTGTCATGGTGACAAGCGTTCGGTTATAAAGGCTGTCGTGGTAACGAGCGTTCTATTATAAAGGCTGTCGCGGTAACGAGCGTTCTATTATAAAGGCTGTCGTGGTAACGAGCGTTCTATTATAAAGGCTGTCGTGGTAACGAGCGTTCGGTTATAAAGGCTGTCGTGGTAACGAGCGTTCTATTATAAAGGCTGTCGCGGTAACGAGCGTTCTATTATAAAGGCTGTCGCGGTAACGAGCGTTCTATTATACAGGCTGTCGTGGTAACGAGCGTTCTATTATAAAGGCTGTCGTGGTAACAAGCGTTCTATTATAAAGGCTGTCGCGGTAACAAGCGTTCTATTATAAAGGCTGTCGCGGTAACACGCGTTCTATTATAAAGGCTGTCGTGGCAACAAGCGTTCTATTATAAAGGCTGTCGTGGTAACAAGCGTTCTATTATAAAGGCTGTCGTGGTAACAAGCGTTCTATTATAAAGGCTGTCGTGGTAACAAGCGTTCTATTATAAAGGCTGTCGTGGTAACAAGCGTTCTATTATAAAGGCTGTCGTGGTAACAAGCGTTCTATTATAAAGGCTGTCGTGGTAACAAGCGTTCTATTATACAGGCTGTCGTGGTGACGAGCGTTCTATTATAAAGGCTGTCGTGGTAACAAGCGTTCTATTATACAGGCTGTCATAGTAACAAGCGTTCTATTATAAAGGCTGTCGCGGTAACAAGCCTTCTATTATAAAGGCTGTCGTGGTAACAAGCCTTCTATTATAAAGGCTGTCGTGGTAACAAGCCTTCTATTATAAAGGCTGTCGTGGTAACAAGCGTTCTATTATACAGGCTGTCGCGGTAACAAGCGTTCTATTATACAGGCTGTCGCGGTGACGAGCGTTCTATTATACAGGCTGTCGTGGTGACGAGCGTTCTGTTATAAAGGCTGTCGCGGTAACAAGCGTTCTATTATACAGGCTGTCGTGGTGACGAGCGTTCTATTATACAGGCTGTCGTGGTGACGAGCGTTCTATTATACAGGCTGTCGTGGTGACGAGCGTTCTATTATAAAGGCTGTCGTGGTAACAAGCGTTCTATTATACAGGCTGTCATAGTAACAAGCGTTCTATTATACAGGCTGTCGTGGTAACAAGCGTTCTATTATAAAGGCTGTCGCGGTAACAAGCGTTCTGTTATAAAGGCTGTCGTGGTAACAAGCGTTCTGTTATAAAGGCTGTCGTGGTAACAAGCGTTCTGTTATAAAGGCTGTCGCGGTAACAAGCGTTCTGTTATAAAGGCTGTCGCGGTAACAAGCGTTCTGTTATAAAGGCTGTCGTGGTAACAAGCGTTCTGTTATAAAGGCTGTCGTGGTAACAAGCCTTCTATTATAAAGGCTGTCGCGGTAACAAGCGTTCTGTTATAAAGGCTGTCGTGGTAACAAGCGTTCTGTTATAAAGGCTGTCGTGGTAACAAGCGTTCTGTTATAAAGGCTGTCGTGGTAACAAGCGTTCTATTATACAGGCTGTCGTGGTAACAAGCGTTCTGTTATAAAGGCTGTCGTGGTAACAAGCGTTCTGTTATAAAGGCTGTCGTGGTAACAAGCGTTCTGTTATAAAGGCTGTCGTGGTAACAAGCGTTCTGTTATAAAGGCTGTCGTGGTAACAAGCGTTCTGTTATAAAGGCTGTCGTGGTAACAAGCGTTCTGTTATAAAGGCTGTCGTGGTAACAAGCGTTCTATTATAAAGGCTGTCGCGGTAACAAGCGTTCTATTATAAAGGCTGTCGCGGTAACAAGCGTTCTATTATAAAGGCTGTCGTGGTAACAAGCGTTCTATTATAAAGGCTGTCGTGGTAACAAGCGTTCTGTTATAAAGGCTGTCGTGGTAACAAGCGTTCTATTATAAAGGCTGTCGTGGTAACAAGCGTTCTGTTATAAAGGCTGTCGTGGTAACAAGCGTTCTGTTATAAAGGCTGTCGTGGTAACAAGCGTTCTATTATACAGGCTGTCGTGGTAACAAGCGTTCTGTTATAAAGGCTGTCGTGGTAACAAGCGTTCTGTTATAAAGGCTGTCGTGGTAACAAGCGTTCTGTTATAAAGGCTGTCGTGGTAACAAGCGTTCTGTTATAAAGGCTGTCGTGGTAACAAGCGTTCTATTATAAAGGCTGTCGTGGTAACAAGCGTTCTGTTATAAAGGCTGTCGTGGTAACAAGCGTTCTGTTATAAAGGCTGTCGTGGTAACAAGCGTTCTGTTATAAAGGCTGTCGTGGTAACAAGCCTTCTATTATAAAGGCTGTCGTGGTAACAAGCGTTCTGTTATAAAGGCTGTCGTGGTAACAAGCGTTCTGTTATAAAGGCTGTCGTGGTAACAAGCGTTCTGTTATAAAGGCTGTCGTGGTAACAAGCGTTCTGTTATAAAGGCTGTCGTGGTAACAAGCGTTCTGTTATAAAGGCTGTCGTGGTAACAAGCGTTCTGTTATAAAGGCTGTCGTGGTAACAAGCGTTCTATTATAAAGGCTGTCGTGGTAACAAGCGTTCTGTTATAAAGGCTGTCGTGGTAACAAGCGTTCTATTATACAGGCTGTCGTGGTAACAAGCGTTCTGTTATAAAGGCTGTCGTGGTAACTGCGATATTAGTGGATAGTGTTTTTTCTCAAGACTTGAGTGTCATTTGCAGTAAAGTCCAGGCAACAAATAACTTTAGATTGCTTTCTTCACATGTTTTAGCTGCGAGTTAGTTTCACATGAACCACTTTTTATTTTACACATAGAGACTGATCATGTGGATCATATTCTGTTGTTTAATTAGTTAAAACCTGCATTTCCCCCTAGCAGGGATTTCAGTTTATTTTTTAATGTCACCAGTTTGCATTCCTCTCTCCCTCATCCGCCTGCCCCTCTCTCCCTCATCCCTCTCTGCCTGCCCCTCTCTCCCTCATCCCTCTCTCCTTCATCCGCCTGCCCTTCTCTCCCTCATCCGCCTGCCCCTCTCTCCCTCACCCCCCTAACCCTCTCCCCCTCACCCCCCTGCCCCTCTCTCCCTCACCCCCCTGCCCCTCTCTCCCTCACCCCCCTGCCCCCCTCTCCCTCATCCGCCTGCCCCTCTCTCCCTCATCCGCCTGCCCCTCTCTCCCTCATCCGCCTGCCCCTCTCTCCCTCATCCGCCTGCCCCTCTCTCCCTCATCCGCCTGCCCCTCTCTCCCTCATCCGCCTGCCCCTCTCTCCCTCATCCCTCTCTCCCTCATCCGCCTGCCCTTCTCTCCCTCATCCGCCTGCCCCTCTTTCCCTCATCCGCCTGCCCCTCTCTCCCTCATCCGCCTGCCCCTCTTTCCCTCATCCGCCTGCCCCTCTCTCCCTCATCCGCCTGCCCCTCTCTCCCTCATCCGCCTGCCCCTCTCTCCCTCATCCGCCTGCCCCTCTCTCCCTCATCCGCCTGCCCCTCTCTCCCTCTCTCCGCCTGCCCCTCTCTCCCTCTCTCCGCCTGCCCCTCTCTCCCTCACCCGCCTGCCCCTCTCTCCCTCTCTCCGCCTGCCCCTCTCTCCCTCTCTCCGCCTGCCCCTCTCTCCCTCACCCGCCTGCCCCTCTCTCCCTCTCTCCGCCTGCCCCTCTCTCCCTCATCCGCCTGCCCCTCTCTCCCTCTCTCCGCCTGCCCCTCTCTCCGCCTGCCCCTCTCTCCCTCATCCGCCTGCCCCTATCTCCCTCTCTCCGCCTGCCTCCCTCCCCCCTCCCTGCCTGTGAATGAATTTGACCGGGTGTTTCCCTGATGTGGATGGCAGGTTGCAGCTGAGGTAATGGCTGCATGTGGTTGTAGTTAGTAGTGAGGGGCTAGCCTTAACCCTGCCTGTGAAGTCCACTTCCAGGCTGCTTTCCCAGTTATCTCACAAGGAACCGTCCACAGAGCCTGTCACCCGGACAGACCACTTCCAGGCAGGTCCAACCATCCTTCAGAGACGTGTCAAGACTCAAGAGAAACCGACACACAGGAAAACTAACGTTCATTAATGAGAGTGAACGCACCAGACCATTCAGGTGGGCGGTGACGGAGCGTAGTGAACCCTAGCGAACCACAGAGAGAGCCGTGAGCTTGCTTAAGTTTGACCTACTGTCTGACCTGAGGCGGAGAAGAAGAATCTGTTAATATATGTATTGCGTAAAAAATTTTCTTCTCCTCTTCATACGTCTGTGTTGGTATTCACGAGGGATTTAGTCACTGCTTGAAGCAGATACATTTTGAGGTTAAAGAAAGGTAGGTAACTAGGCCGATTTTCCCAGGTCTACAGAATCCAAGCCTTTGACTCTTTTTAGTCCGAGTCTCTTACAAAGCCCGTAACAAGGAAATATTCACTGAGAGAGTAGTCATGACTCGTGATGCACAGCGAAAAGGAACCAAGACATCTGTAGGCCAAAGCATAATAAATGTGGTCTCTTGGGTTGAAATGCATCTGTTAACTGATAGTGCTTTTATGTATCCTTTTCAATAGTTGAGTGTTCGCCCCCAGGATGTGTTCTTCAGTTCAACTGGTACATTTCAGGTTGGCACAATGCCCTGGTCGCTACCAGTCCAGTGTGTTACACTCCCTGATCTGATTCCCGAGTCCTTTTTCAAGAAAAAGGAATGGTTTTACTTCAAAACGGGTATATATTCTAGGCCGTTATTTGTAGGAGTAAGAACGTAGGCCTATATTTCATCTTGTCGTCTTCTCATTTTGATTACTTTACCAAAAACTAGGCTACATGTCGCGAGGAGAATCCCACAGCAGATGAAGAGCAGACAGAGAGAACCAGACCTCTTAAAGGGAACCCAGGCTTTGCCTGCAACCCTCCCAACACTAGCATGAGACAGACACACGGAATCCTGAGACACACGTGCACAGAGTTTCTGTTCCGAACGTTTTGGTCCGGACAACGTGATCGGCAGTATTATAATGTACTGGACACATGTACTGGGTGCATAACCCGTTAGGCCGTCCCACCCACGTTGCGTTAGGCCGTCCCACCCACGGCGCGTTAGGCCGTCCGCCCACGGTGCTCAGAATGACATAAATCACATTTTAGATGATGCTAATACATATTGACAGAACATGCAACTTCCTGTAATGAAGCAGCCCAATAAAACGTCATTTTCAAACATTTGCTAAAAGGCGGGAAAGCACCGTTCTAAACGGCGCCCCTGATTGCGATCGGTATCGTGTGACAGAGATCTCCGTTAGGAACTTAGAGGGGGGATTCTAAAGATGTAACTACTGTGTGTAATTATTTTATTGCTCTAGGGATGTAATTATTGTTTGGATAACCTTATTTACTTTCGCTCATTATGTGATGGACAATGCAGAGAACACCGGAAGAAGAATTTATAATTTAATTACATTAGTGAATTATTTAAATGTTTTGTTTAATGTCAATTAAATTAATCAATTAATCCCATAAGGGTCAATTAATCCCATAAGGGTCAATTAATCCCATAAGGGTTGGGTTGCCAACTTGGCCGATTTGACACGAAAATAAAATGTCATTCATTCACTCACTAGCGTGGCTTGATAATATGACTAGGCTTGTTCCTTTTGGCTTCTGGACAATAAAAGAAAGCTATGATATGACAACCAATAGGAGAAGACTGCTGGTTTCAATGGACTTTTATAAAATATTTGCCTCTTATGTTTCTATGGTTGGATTTGTCTTGGCTACTTTGATGCAAGACATGCCTCCATATGAAGTACAGGGTTGCGGTTCCAAACTATTTTAAGTATACGTTTTCAAAAATGAATACACGCCTCCAGTTCACATTTGCAAAGTGGTGGGCGCTCATATCCTGCCTACTGTTGCCTTTAAGCTTGAAGGAGACTATAGGAGACACACTTCAATTACAAGTTGAGAAATAACAATAGTAGCCCTTAATCGTCGCCATCATATTTTTTTATTTTATTTATTTTACATGCGATTGCATTTAGAATTGTTGCGCAATGACTGGGCTTATAAAAGCATGTTTGACTCCAGAAGCCACGAGCCGGAGCAGGCTTTCAGAAGCAGCTCTCGTGCCGTCTGACAGGTGATGGGTCTATTACAGTCAAACGCTGCTCTGTATGCTGTGCACGTGTGAATAAGATGCATCACGACTAACACACACAGGAGGCAATTTTAATTACACTAAATGATGTCAATTAACCTATAGACCAATAAGATAAACTTTTAATATTGTAGCTTTTATCAATGTAATTGTCTGCATCCATTTCCACAGTACCAGTCAAAAGTTTGGACACACCTACTCATTCCAGGGTTTTTCTTTATTTGTTTACTATTTTCTACATAGTTGATGTTTTCATTATAATCCTACAATGAAATGTAACCTTTTTATTTAACTAGGTAATTCGGTAAAGAACAAATTGTTATTTACAATGACGGCCTACCCCGACCACCCAATCACGGCCGCTTGTGATGCAGCCTGGAATCAAACCAGGGTCTGTAGTGACGCCTCTAGCACTGAGATGCTGTGCCTGAGACCGCTGTGATACAGCCTGGAATCAAACCAGGGTCTGTAGTGACGCCTCTAGCACTGAGATGCTGTGCCTGAGACCGCTGTGATACAGCCTGGAATCAAACCAGGGTCTGTAGTGACGCCTCTAGCACTGAGATGCTGTGCCTGAGACCGCTGTGATACAGCCTGGAATCAAACCAGGGTCTGTAGTGACACCTCTAGCACTGAGATGCTGTGCCTGAGACCGCTGTGATACAGCCTGGAATCAAACCAGGGTCTGTAGTGACGCCTCTAGCACTGAGATGCTGTGCCTGAGACCGCTGTGATACAGCCTGGAATCAAACCAGGGTCTGTAGTGACGCCTCTAGCACTGAGATGCTGTGCCTGAGACCGCTGTGATACAGCCTGGAATCAAACCAGGGTCTGTAGTGACGCCTCTAGCACTGAGATGCTGTGCCTGAGACCGCTGTGATACAGCCTGGAATCAAACCAGGGTCTGTAGTGACGCCTCTAGCACTGAGATGCTGTGCCTGAGACCGCTGTGATACAGCCTGGAATCAAACCAGGGTCTGTAGTGACGCCTCTAGCACTGAGATGCTGTGCCTGAGACCGCTGTGATACAGCCTGGAATCAAACCAGGGTCTGTAGTGACGCCTCTAGCACTGAGATGCTGTGCCTGAGACCGCTGTGACACAGCCTGGAATCAAACCAGGGTCTGTAGTGACGCCTCTAGCACTGAGATGCTGTGCCTGAGACCGCTGTGACACAGCCTGGAATCAAACCAGGGTCTGTAGTGACGCCTCTAGCACTGAGATGCTGTGCCTGAGACCGCTGTGATACAGCCTGGAATCAAACCAGGGTCTGTAGTGACGCCTCTAGCACTGAGATGCTGTGCCTGAGACCGCTGTGATACAGCCTGGAATCAAACCAGGGTCTGTAGTGACGCCTCTAGCACTGAGATGCTGTGCCTGAGACCGCTGTGATACAGCCTGGAATCAAACCAGGGTCTGTAGTGACGCCTCTAGCACTGAGATGCTGTGCCTGAGACCGCTGTGATACAGCCTGGAATCAAACCAGGGTCTGTAGTGACGCCTCTAGCACTGAGATGCTGTGCCTGAGACCGCTGTGATACAGCCTGGAATCAAACCAGGGTCTGTAGTGACGCCTCTAGCACTGAGATGCTGTGCCTGAGACCGCTGTGATACAGCCTGGAATCAAACCAGGGTCTGTAGTGACGCCTCTAGCACTGAGATGCTGTGCCTGAGGACCGCTGTGATACAGCCTGGAATCAAACCAGGGTCTGTAGTGACGCCTCTAGCACTGAGATGCTGTGCCTGAGACCGCTGTGATACAGCCTGGAATCAAACCAGGGTCTGTAGTGACGCCTCTAGCACTGAGATGCTGTGCCTGGGACCGCTGTGATACAGCCTGGAATCAAACCAGGGTCTGTAGTGACGCCTCTAGCACTGAGATGCTGTGCCTGAGACCGCTGTGATACAGCCTGGAATCAAACCAGGGTCTGTAGTGACGCCTCTAGCACTGAGATGCTGTGCCTGAGACCGCTGCGCCACTCGGGAGACCCGAGTAGTAACCAATTTTAATTATTTTTTTTACCTCTAACCACCTGTAACCCCATAACACCAACCATTCACACACTATCTAATTGTGTTTTATACCATGCTTACTGTAAATTGAGCTATCGAAGCCATCAGCTTGTAAATGTTTTGTTCAACTTACATTCACCTTGTGCAAAGCTTGGGGTTGGAAGTGTATGTTGGTGAAATCAGATTCTGTACCATCTACAACAAAATCCACAACAGTACACAGTTGAACCACCCCACTGATTTATATTGATCTCTATTAGACTGGATAGTTAAGCATACCTAATGTGGACATTTCAATGTTGTCAGCTTGCGGTTAGCTAACTAGTCACTAAATTGGCACAGGTAACCTAACGCTAGCTTTCTAACCTAGCTGGGTATGTTAGCTAGCTTGCTAACCTAGCTGGGTATGTTAGCTAGCTTGCTAACCTAGCTGGGTATGTTAGCTAGCTTGCTAACCTAGCTGGGTATGTTAGCTAGCTTGCTAACCTAGCTGGGTATGTTAGCTAGCTTGCTAACCTAGCTGGGTATGTTAGCTAGCTTGCTAACCTAGCTGGGTATGTTAGCTAGCTTGCTAGCCTAACTGGGTAAGTTAGCTAGCTTGCTAACCTAGCTGGGTATGTTAGCTAGCTTGCTAACCTAGCTGGGTATGTTAGCTAGCTTGCTAGCCTAGCTGGGTAAGTTAGCTAGCTTGCTAGCCTAGCTGGGTAAGTTAGCTAGCTTGCTAGCCTAGCTGGGTAAGTTAGCTAGCTTGCTAGCCTAGCTGGGTATGTTGTCTAGCTAATGTTACAGTCCTGTATTGAACTCTGAAAGCCATCAGCTATATTATAGCTATCGTTTGGAATACACACTGTCAATCAATTTGTCGTATTCCATGGTAGTCGCTGCTAGACTTGGTAGCTACCTTCAGCAGAGTGAACATGTTGGTTCTATCTGACTGACGTAAGCTAGCTAATGTTACAAAAAAAGAGTACCCTTTGTCTGGAAAACACTCCCGTTACTAAGATTAGACTTGCCGATATAGCTAACTCACACTGTGTGTTGGTAGCAATGATTTTTTTGTGTGTGGATAATGTTGATGATTCTGATAAAAAAAAAAATAGCTCTGGGCAGGTAAGGGGCCGAGCTCAAAGTGAGAAGGTGCTGCATTCCTAACATCTATTTCCACTATGTTTCGTTTGGGATTCAAACGGTGGACTTGGATTTATTGCGGTGTTGTGTTGGGAAGAAAAGTGCAGTCATCACCTTGAAAAATAAACATTATTCAAAATCAAATCAAATTTTATTTGTCACATACACACGGTTAGCAGATGTTAATGCGAGTGTAGCGAAATGCTTGTGCTTCTAGTTCCGACAATGCAGTAATAACCAACAAGTAATCTAACCTAACAATATTAATTATTAATCCAACCCACATTTCAGTATTTACGCAGTAGCTCTTTCCAACGGTCAAATTAACTAAGACTGGTTCTAGGTACTGTATAAAAACCTATAACTAACGTTACTACCAGGGCGACCACCTACTCACAGGTATGCTTTCCCTTTTCAGAATTAAAAGTGTGTGTGCACGGGGATGAATATTGTAAATAAAGGATTTGAGAATTATTATTATTTTTTAAACTGCCCAATGTGGGATCAGAACTCACAACCATTTGAACTATGAGCCAACTGTGTTTTATCAGAGAGTGCCCACAAGTCTGTCATAGCAGTTGTGAGGTGAAGACAAAGATGCAGACATGATCACCATTATCATCAATTTCTTACCATGGATGTAGCTAAGAATATAAACAGACGGTATAATCTTCAGCCTAAATCTGTTTGTTTAAAAAAAAAAAAAAGGATGGAAACCGTAAGCTGTACTTCCTTTTTGGAATTTTAACGTCAGTGGTCCAGTCAAGGAGGTATTATACAAAATATAATGGCACAATCCACTTACCAAGACCATTGTCGAATAAGGCACTCTGTTTTTTTTTTTATAGTAAGCCTTGTGGTATCACCCAGCACATCTAGAAGAGAGGGTATTTTATACCGAGCCCCTCCCTTGGGGTGACCTTCTCACGGTGCAGAGCAGCTGTACTACTAGGGGCCAAAATGGCTACATTTACTGCTAAAAAAACCCAATATATATATATATACTATCAGTTTTTTGTAACAAACTGTCAAAATGAGGTCCAGAATTTATGTTTCACTATAACTATGTCTAAAACATCTGGTTTTATATAAACATTTTTTTTCCCTCCTTTAAAGGAAGGCTGGTTTGGACTAAAATGTCATAAATATGCCAGCTTTTATACGTTATTTCTCAATTGTGCTTTTAGATACAAATGTCAGATATGTCAACAATCCTTCTTCCAAAGGACCATTCTGTGGATTCAATTTTGTGAAAATCACCCAAATCATGGTATGGTTTTTGGTCTGGTTTCATATGGAATCACTCATAGGGGCGGCAGGGTAGCCTAGTGGTTAGAGTGGAGGGGTGGCAGCGTAGCCTAGTGGTTAGAGCGTTGGGCTAGTAACCGAAAGGTTGCAAGTTCGAATCCCCGAGCTGACAAGGTAAACATCTGTCGTTCTGCCCCTGAACAAGGCAGTTAACCCACTGTTCCTAGGCTGTCATTGAAAATATGAATGTGTTCTTAACTGACTTGCCTAGTTAAATAAAGGTAAAATAAAATAGAGAATACGCCGCAATTTGAGATGCCAACGTTGTGAAGAAAGATACTCCTGGCCCTCCTTGTTTTTAAATCGGGACAGGCTGTTTTATTTGTACGGTTAGTATCCTAAATCCTCATTGGATGCTTCTATCTGTCAGTGTTCTGTTAGTACATGTAGGAAGTAAAGATTAACTTTGTTTTGAATAGCGTTTTATTGTATGAACGAGGAAATGCTGTCGTTGAATATATGATCCAATTTCTGTGTAGTTGTATTTTTTTTTTGCAGGCTTTTTTTTTTAGTCTACATACTGATTTAAAAAAAAAAATATATATATATATATTTTACTAGGCAAGTCAGTTAAGAAGAAATTCTTATTTACAATGACGGCCAAACCCGGACGATGATGGGCCAATTGTGCTCCGCCCTATGGGACTCCCAATCACGACCGGATGTGATACAGCCTGGATTAGAACCAGGAACTGTAGTGATGCCTATTGCACTGAGATGCAGTGCCTTAGACCCCTGCGCCACTCGGGAGAGCGATTGAGACTGTGGAACATTCATATGGTAGTAGGTACCAAATAGCTCTAGCCTTCGTGTGAACATCTCATCGAGGCAATTTCCTGTTAGGAAATAGCGTGTGCCTCTAAATACCAGATACTATACAAACGTTTGACCTTAACGAATACACATACAAACAACCCAGCCATCTATGCTTTGGCTGTTCACCCCCCCCCCCCCCTCTCACACACACACACACACACACACACACACACACACACACACACACACACACACACACACTCACACGCTCTCTCGTGTGTGGAAACATGCACTCCATATTTAGCCGAGAGGGGTTGCAGTGTGCCGCCACTTAAATGAGCCTGTTCATCTCAAGGTGAAGTCATAAACAACTGGTCCTATCTCCATTGGTTCAGTAAACTCCTTTTCTATTTGGAGACCAAGGCGCCTTACCAAATTACATTTTATTTGTCACATGCGCCGAATACAACAGGTGTAGGAGACCTTACAGTGAAATGCTCACTTACAAGCCCTGAACCAACAATGCAGATTAAAATAATATGAATAAGTAATTAGAGACTATATACAGGGGGTACCGGTACAGAGTCAATGTGGAGGTTATATACAGGGGGTACCGGTACAGAGTCAATGTGTGGGGGCACTGGTTAGTCGAGGTAATATGTACATGTAGGTAGAGTTATTAATGTGACTATGTATAGATAATAACAGAGTAGCAGCGGTATAAAAGAGGGGGAGGTGGAGGGTGGGCAATGAAAATAATCGAACGCCCTACCAAGCCGCCCTACCAAGCCGCCCTACCAAGCCGCCCTACCAAGCCGCCCTCCGTTCCTTCTGCTCTGCAGCCGTCAATGAGACTCCCATAGAGAGCTTTATCTGTGCCAAATGGCACCCCGATCCCTACATAGGGCTCTGGTCAAAAGTAGTGCACTATACAGGGAACAGGGTGCCTTGTGTCCATAGGGCTCTGGTCAAAAGTAGTGCACTATAAAGGGAACCGGGTGCCATTTTGGGTCCGCTGAATAAGGGGGGGGGGAGTAGTAGTATGTACTATAGCTGTCTTCTGAAGTAAGTAAAAGAAAAACCTCCTAGGTGGTAGATCGGCCTTTTGTTAAGTCATGTGTGTGGTGTGTTTTTCCACTGGTAACTGAAGCCATCATGAAGTATTTGAACGACTCAAATCAGCTTTGAGGAGGTTGACTAGTAGCTGTGGGCTATGTTGTTTCCACAGGGATTTATGTTGTACAACAACACATGAGCACCACAATGCCTACTCCACCCATGCTCTATCAAGGTTTTACAGCACCACAATGCCTACTCCACCCATGCTCTACCAAGGTTTTACAGCACCACAATGCCTACTCCACCCATGCTCTACCAAGGTTTTACACCACCACAATGCCTATTACACCCATGCTCTACCAAGGTTTTACACCACCACAATGCCTACTCCACCCATGCTGTACCAAGGTTTTACACCACCACAGTCCCTACTCCACCCATGCTCTACCAAGGTTTTACACCACCACAGTCTCTACTCCACCCATGCTCTACCAAGGTTTTCCAGCACCACAGTCCCTACTCCACCCATGCTCTACCAAGGTTATCCAGCACCACAATGTCTACTCCACCCATGCTCTACCAAGGTTTTCCAGCACCAATGTCTACTCCACCCATGCTCTACCAAGGTTTTACAGCACCACAATGCCTACTCCACCCATGCTCTACCAAGGTTTTACAGCACCACAATGCCTACTCCACCCATGCTCTACCAAGGTTTTACAGCACCACAATGCCTACTCCACCCATGCTCTACCAAGGTTTTACAGCACCACAATGCCTACTCCACCCATGCTCTACCAAGGTTTTCCAGCACCACAATGCCTACTCCACCCATGCTCTACCAAGGTTTTACAGCACCACAATGCCTACTCCACCCATGCTCTACCAAGGTTTTCCACCACCACAATGCCTCCTCCACCCATGCTCTACCAAGGTTTTACAGCACCAGAATGCTTACTCCACCCATGCTCTACCAAGGTTTTACAGCACCACAATGCCTACTCCACCCATGCTCTACCAAGGTTTTACACCACCACAATGCCTACTCCACCCATGCTCTACCAAGGTTTTACAGCACCACAGTCCCTACTCCACCCATGCTCTACCAAGGTTTTACAGCACCACAATGCCTACTCCACCCATGCTCTACCAAGGTTTTCCAGCACCACAATGCCTACTCCACCCATGCTCTACCAAGGTTTTACACCACCACAATGCCTCCTCCACCCATGCTCTACCAAGGTTTTACAGCACCAGAATGCTTACTCCACCCATGCTCTACCAAGGTTTTACAGCACCAGAATGCTTACTCCACCCATGCTCTACCAAGGTTTTACACCACCACAATGCCTACTCCACCCATGCTCTACCAAGGTTTTACAGCACCACAGTCCCTACTCCACCCATGCTCTACCAAGGTTTTACAGCACCACAATGCCTACTCCACCCATGCTCTACCAAGGTTTTACAGCACCACAATGCCTCCTCCACCCATGCTCCACCAAGGTTTTACAGCACCACAATGCCTCCTCCACCCATGCTCTACCAAGGTTTTCCAGCACCACAATGCCTACTCCACCCATGCTCTACCAAGGTTTTACAGCACCACAATGCCTACTCCACCCATGCTCTACCAAGGTTTTACAGCACCACAATGCCTACTCCACCCATGCTCTACCAAGGTTTTACAGCACCACAATGCCTACTCCACCCATGCTCTACCAAGGTTTTACAGCACCACAATGCCTACTCCACCCATGCTCTACCAAGGTTTTACAGCACCACAATGCCTACTCCACCCATGCTCTACCAAGGTTTTCCAGCACCACAATGCCTACTCCACCCATGCTCTACCAAGGTTTTCCAGCACCACAATGCCTACTCCACCCATGCTCTACCAAGGTTTTCCAGCACCACAATGCTTACTCCACCCATGCTCTACCAAGGTTTTACAGCACCACAATGCCTACTCCACCCATGCTCTACCAAGGTTTTACACCACCACAATGCCTACTCCACCCATGCTCTACCAAGGTTTTACAGCACCACAGTCCCTACTCCACCCATGCTCTACCAAGGTTTTACAGCACCACAATGCCTACTCCACCCATGCTCTACCAAGGTTTTCCAGCACCACAATGCCTACTCCACCCATGCTCTACCAAGGTTTTCCAGCACCACAATGCCTACTCCACCCATGCTCTACCAAGGTTTTACACCACCACAATGCCTCCTCCACCCATGCTCTACCAAGGTTTTACAGCACCAGAATGCTTACTCCACCCATGCTCTACCAAGGTTTTACAGCACCACAATGCCTACTCCACCCATGCTCTACCAAGGTTTTACACCACCACAATGCCTACTCCACCCATGCTCTACCAAGGTTTTACACCACCACAGTCCCTACTCCACCCATGCTCTACCAAGGTTTTACACCACCACAATGCCTACTCCACCCATGCTCTACCAAGGTTTTACAGCACCACAGTCCCTACTCCACCCATGCTCTACCAAGGTTTTACAGCACCACAGTCCCTACTCCACCCATGCTCTACCAAGGTTTTACAGCACCACAATGCCTCCTCCACCCATGCTCCACCAAGGTTTTCCAGCACCACAATGCCTCCTCCACCCATGCTCTACCAAGGTTTTCCAGCACCACAATGCCTACTCCACCCATGCTCTACCAAGGTTTTCCAGCACCACAATGGCTATTCCACCCATGCTCTACCAAGGTTTTACAGCACCACAATGCCTACTCCACCCATGCTCTACCAAGGTTTTACAGCACCACAGTCCCTACTCCACCCATGCTCTACCAAGGTTTTACAGCACCACAATGCCTACTCCACCCATGCTCTACCAAGGTTTTACAGCACCACAATGCCTCCTCCACCCATGCTCCACCAAGGTTTTCCAGCACCACAATGCCTCCTCCACCCATGCTCCACCAAGGTTTTCCAGCACCACAATGCCTACTCCACCCATGCTCCACCAAGGTTTTACAGCACCACGATGCCTCCTCCACCCATGCTCCACCAAGGTTTTACAGCACCACGATGCCTCCTCCACCCATGCTCCACCAAGGTTTTACAGCACCACAATGCCTACTCCACCCATGCTCTACCAAGGTTTTCCAGCACCACAATGCCTACTCCACCCATGCTCCACCAAGGTTTTACAGCACCACAATGCCTATTCCACCCATGCTCTACCAAGGTTTTACAGCACCACAATGCCTATTCCACCCATGCTCTACCAAGGTTTTACAGCACCACAGTCCCTACTCCACCCATGCTCTACCAAGGTTTTACAGCACCACAGTCCCTACTCCACCCATGCTCTACCAAGGTTTTACAGACCACAGCTTTGACCTACAACAGTAGCTATGTTGGTCTATTACTTCAAACAATGTGTATTCAGGTTGTTTTAAGGGTTAAAACTTTCTCAAATATGGAGTAAACTGTAAATGTTTTCCATGATCTTTTAACAAGAAAATCAAACAAGCTCCTGGAAAATAAACAAAATGATCAACATGTAACCTAAGTGTGATAAATAAAAACATATACCAATTTAATTTAAGAACAAAAAAACTGACCGCTGTGCCATTTATAAATTGCGAAATAGTTGGGAAGAGATTTTCGATGTACCCATTCCATGGCACATGGTTTATGAATTGATACGCAAAACAACGCCGGATTCAAAACTTTGAATTTGTAAAAAGCCGAAGTAGCCTACAAAACAGACCGGCGGGAAAACGAGTTGCCTCCTTTTGCTATTCAAGTGCATACAGATGACATGTAATCGTTGCCCTGCCCATTTGATAATGCGCCATTTCTAAATCCAACGTCATTTTACATATTGGTAAAGACGAGATTTAAATTGAGAATATTCTGATGGGTGAAAATATGATAATTTGACGAGAGAACAGCCGCATTTGCTACTTTCTCAAATCATCAATAGCCTGTAGTCTCGTCATACATGTTGTGATTTTCTAAGGTTTGTATCATTCACAACTAAAGTTGCCAAGAAACTCTAAATCTAGCGTTTAGGACCTGTTTCAAATGATCACTTTTACGCTCAACGTAGCCACTTCATATGCTCACTGCACCAGAACGGGAAAAATATTTGATTCAGCAAAGTTCAATTATATTCTTCTTACTTTACAATCATATATATAAAATAATGTAATGAAATTAACTTTTATATCCTGAATACTACGTGTTATTAAGTTTAGGGCAAATCCAGCACAACATATGACAGAGTACCACTCTCTGTATTTTCATGTATGGTGGTGGCTGCATCATGGTATAGAGGTAAACACAGACAAAATCCTATTGGTAAACCTGGTTCAGTCTGCTTTCCAACACTAGAAGATGAATTCCCCTTTCAGCAGTGACAATAACCTAAAACACAAGGCCAAATATACACTGGAGTTGCTTACCAAGACGACATGGGATGTTTCTGAGTGGCCTAGTTAGTTAAATCCGCTTGAAAATCTAGACTTGAAAAAGACTTGGAAAAATGGCTGTCTAGCAATGATCAACGACCAACATGACAGAGCTTGAAGATTTAAAACGCATGATAATGTGCATATATTGTACTATCCAGGTGTGGAAAGCTCTTAGACTTACTCAGAAAGACGCAGCTGTAATCGCTGCCAAAGGTGATTCTAACATGTATTGACTCAAGGAGGGGATTTTCATTTTCAATACTTTTGAAGAAATGTCAAAGAACATGTTTTTTTTGTTTTGTTAGGGGGGTATTATGTGCAGATGGGTGAGAGAGAGAGAAGTGATTTTAATCAATTTAATCAATTTTGACTTTATGCGGAAACACAAAATGTGGAATAAGTCAAGGGACAAATACTTTCTGGAGGCTCTTTATGTTGTACGATCAGGTATCTTCATTTATAAAAAATAAATAATTAGCCTTTATTTAACCAGGCAAGTCAGTTAAGAACAAATTCTTATTTACAATGACGGCCTAGGAACAGTGGGTTAACTGCCTTGTTCAGGGGGCAGAACGACAGATTTTTACCTTGTCCGCTCGGGGATTCGATCTAGCAACCTTTCGGTTACTGCTGCCCCAAACACATGCTAATGTGCCATAAATTGCTTTGGATCAGGGTTCATTTCTTTAATTATTACTGATGAAAAAGACTCGTTAAACAAATCTATTTTTCCTGAAATAGAACTGTGACGATAACAAGGAGATGGCTATTGCAAATTATTTTTACATTTTCGCCTACGAAAATGTGACAGGTCGAGAATTCCACATGAGACTAATGGACATTTTTAATGTGACATGCAGGTCTGTCTAATGATATGCAGGTCTGTCTAATGACATGCAGGTCTGTCTAATGACATGCAGGTCTGTCTAATGACTTGCAGGTCTGTCTAATGACTTGCAGGTCTGTCTAATGACTTGCAGGTCTGTCTAATGACTTGCAGGTCTGTCTAATGACTTGCAGGTCTGTCTAATGACTTGCAGGTCTGTCTAATGACTTGCAGGTCTGTCTAATGACTTGCAGGTCTGTCTAATGACTTGCAGGTCTGTCTAATGACTTGCAGGTCTGTCTAATGACTTGCAGGTCTGTCTAATGACTTGCAGGTCTGTCTAATGATATGCAGGTCTGTCTAATGATATGCAGGTCTGTCTAATGATATGCAGGTCTGTAGTCATATGCAGTTCTGTCTAATGATATGCAGGTCTGTCTAATGATATGCAGGTCTGTCTAATGATATGCAGGTCTGTCTAATGATATGCAGGTCTGTAGTCATATGCAGGTCTGTCTAATGATATGCAGGTCTGTCTAATGATATGCAGTATATTTCATGCAGTCCTGTCCTTGGCAGAATTGACATCTTTTAGTTGAGCAGTCTGATCTGATCTCTCCCAGAAGGCTCCCAGGCGGTCTTTAAGTATCTTCAGTCACTTGTCAATCTTTTGAACTGAAGCCAGGACTTTTCACTTGGAACTAACCTCAACTTGTCTAGAAACAATAATGTTTACTCTCTCTCTCTCTCTCTCTCTCTCTCTCTCTCTCTCTCTCTCTCTCTCTCTCTCTCTCTCTCTCTCTCTCTCTCTTACTTTCATGTAGGCCTAAGATATTTTTGCTCTGGTCACATGAGAAGCTCTGTTCCTGTTATTCATTCATCTCTGTTGCTGCATCTTGCGAGGTTACGGCTGCTTTTTTACGATGAGAAATAAATGCTATTTGTTGAATATTTTGGAGTACAGTAATACTTCATTTTTTAGAAAGCTCATTCTCCACTTTTCAAGGCAACCACTGTTTGCCCTGAGTTTTGGGCGGTATACCGTATATTCAGTGCATTCAGAAAGTATTCAGACCACTTGACTTTTTCCACATTTTGTTACATTACAGCCTTATCCTAAAATTGATTCAATATTTTTTTGAAGCAAAACTTTTTTTTATTTTTTATTTTTTTTACATTTATTATTAAAAATATAAATCAGAAATACCTTATTTACATAAGTATTCAGACCCTTCCAGAAGGACAACCATCTCTGCAGCACTACACCAGTCAGGCTTTTATGGTAGAGTGACCAGACGGAAGTCACTCCTCAGTAAAAGGCATATGACAGCCCACTTGGAGTTTGCCAAAAGGCACCTAAAGGACTCTCAGACCATGAGAAACAAGATTCTCTGGTCTGATGAAACCAAGATTGAACTCTTTTGGCCTGAATGCCAAGCATCACGTCTGGAGGAAACCTGGCACCATTCCTACGGTGAAGCATGGTGGTGGAAGCATCATGCTGTGGGGATGTTTTTCAGCGGCAGGGGCTGGGAGACAAGTCGGGATTGAGGGAAAGATGAACGGAGCAAAGTACAGTGAGATCCTTGATGAAAACCTGCTCCAGACTGGGGCGAAGGTTCACCTTCCAACAGGACAACGACCCTAAGCACACAGCCAAGACGACGCAGGAGTGGCTTCGGGACAAATCACGTAATGTCCTTGAGTGGCCCAGCCAGAGCCCGGACTTGAACATCTCTGGAGAGACCTGAAAATAGCTGTGCAGTGACGCTCCCCATCCAACCTGACAGCGCTTGAGAGGATCTGCAGAGAAGAATGGGAGAAACTCCCCAAATACAGGTGTGCCAAGCTTGTAGCTTCATACCCAAGAAGACTCGAGGCTGTAATCGCTGCCAAAGGCGCTTCAACAAAGTACTGAGTAAAGGGTCTGAATACTTATGTAAATGTTATTTTTCCGTTTTTTTAAAAACCTGTTATTGCTTTGTTATTATGGGGTATTGTGTGTAGATTGATAAATTTAACAAAATGAGGAAGTAATTTCTGAATGCACGGTACCATGTATCGTGGTGTTTGGACACAGCCACGGCATGCTTTTTCAATACCGTCAATACTGTTGAAGAGATGTATAAAAATAAGAAACATTTTCATATTTGTAGCTACTTTTTAAGTACCTGCAGTCAACTTGTGAAGAAGGGGTTGGGGGTTCTCACTAGGACAGAGAGGAGGGGGTTCTCGCTAGGACAGAGAGAAGGGGGTTCTCGCTAGGACAGAGAGAAGGGGGTTCTCGCTAGGACAGAGAGGGAGGGGGTTCTCGCTAGGACAGAGAGGAGGGGGTTCTCGCTAGGACAGAGAGGAGGGGGTTCTCGCTAGGACAGAGAGGGAGGGGGTTCTCACTAGGACAGAGAGGGAGGGGGTTCTCACTAGGACAGAGAGGAGGGGGTTCTCGCTAGGACAGAGAGGGAGGGGGTTCTCGCTAGGACAGAGAGGGAGGGGGTTCTCGCTAGGACAGAGAGGGAGGGGGTTCTCGCTAGGACAGAGAGGGAGGGGGTTCTCGCTAGGACAGAGAGGGAGGGGGTTCTCGCTAGGACAGAGAGGGAGGGGGTTCTCGCTAGGACAGAGAGGGAGGGGGTTCTCGCTAGGACAGAGAGGGAGGGGGTTCTCGCTAGGACAGAGAGGGAGGGGGGTCCTCGCTAGGACAGAGAGAAGGGGGTTCTCGCTAGGACAGAGAGAAGGGGGTTCTCGCTAGGACAGAGAGGGAGGGGGTTCTCGCTAGGACAGAGAGGGAGGGGGTTCTCGCTAGGACAGAGAGGGAGGGGGTTCTCGCTAGGACAGAGAGGGAGGGGGTTCTCGCTAGGACAGAGAGGGAGGGGGTTCTCGCTAGGACAGAGAGGGAGGGGGGTCCAGAACTCTTAAAAGGTGTAATTTTTATTAGTGAGATATGTTAATTATTTACAATAAAACACCCCTACATTAGACAAGATGATGGTCTGTCCTGAACACCCCCACTTGGACAAGATGGTATTCCCCCAAGCAGCCAGAGTTAGAGAAGGCAGCATTCTGGCCTTTACACCAGATAGGACCGGCTTTGACTCAGTACCAGTATCACCGTTGTTCGTTCTCAGCCAAGTGTGACTCAGACATTCCTCTACGGGTTCAACCAAGAGTCATAAGAACTTCTTAAACGGCTCACTGGATGAAAGTCAACAAACGCCTCGGTCCAGTTAGTTGTGGCTGGTGGAGAGCCCACTTCCTATATATCTAGACTAGACTGCAATTCCAACGCTTCACACGTTCATGCCCTGCTTATAGAAGTTCCTGTCCAAGGTAGCACCTGAATATCTCTACTCTCTTTCTGTTCTCTGATGTGACCGAGACCTGGAGATTAGGAACCGCCATATTGCTTTCACTTATCCTGGGGTTTCAGTGCAGGAGGGGGGTGGGGGGTGAGTGGACAGGAGTGGGGTGGGTGAGTGGACAGGATGGGGGTGAGTGGACAGGATGGGGGTGAGTGGACAGGATGGGGGTGAGTGGACAGGATGGGGGTGAGTGGACAGGATGGGGGTGAGTGGACAGGAGGGGGTGAGTGGACAGGATGGGGGTGAGTGGACAGGAGGGGGTGAGTGGACAGGAGGGGGTGAGTGGACAGGAGGGGGTGAGTGGACAGGAGGGGGTGAGTGGACAGGAGGGGGTGAGTGGACAGGAGGAGGTGAGTGGACAGGAGGTGGACAGGAGGAGGTGAGTGGACAGGAGGTGGACAGGAGGGGGTGAGTGGACAGGAGGGGGTGAGTGGACAGGAGGGGGTGAGTGGACAGGAGGGGGTGAGTGGACAGGAGGGGGGGAGTGGACAGGAGGGGGTGAGTGGACAGGAGGTGGACAGGAGGGGGTGAGTGGACAGGAGGGGGTGAGTGGACAGGAGGGGGTGAGTGGACAGGAGGGGGTGAGTGGACAGGAGGTGGACAGGAGGGGGTGAGTGGACAGGAGGGGGTGAGTGGACAGGATGGGGGTGAGTGGACAGGAGGTGGACAGGATGGGGGTGAGTGGACAGGATGGGGGTGAGTGGACAGGAGGGGGTGAGTGGACAGGAGGTGGACAGGAGGGGGTGAGTGGACAGGAGGAGGTGAGGGTAGGTTAAGGTTTAGGGGGTAGGGTGGGTTAAGGTTTAGGGGGTAGGGTGGGTTAAGGGTTAGGGGGTAGGGTAGGTTAAGGGTTAGGGGGTAGGGTGGGTTAAGGGTTAGGGGGTAGGGTGGGTTAGGGGGTAGGGTAGGTTAAGGGTTAGGGGGTAGGTTAAGGGTTAGGGGGTAGGGTAGGTTAAGGGTTAGGGGGTAGGGTAGGTTAAGGGTTAGGGGGTAGGGTAGGTTAAGGGTTAGGGGATAGGGTGGGTTAAGGGTTAGGGGGTAGGGTAGGTTAAGGGTTAGGGGGTAGGGTGGGTTAGGGGGTAGGGTAGGTTAAGGGTTAGGGGGTAGGGTAGGTTAAGGGTTAGGGGGTAGGTTAAGGGTTAGGGGGTAGGGTAGGTTAAGGGTTAGGGGGTAGGGTAGGTTAAGGGTTAGGGGGTAGGGTGGGTTAAGGTTTAGGGGGTAGGGTGGGTTAAGGGTTAGGGGGTAGGGTAGGTTAAGGGTTAGGGGGTAGGGTGGGTTAAGGGTTAGGGGGTAGGGTGGGTTAGGGGGTAGGGTAGGTTAAGGGTTAGGGGGTAGGGTAGGTTAAGGGTTAGGGGGTAGGGTAGGTAAGGGTTAGGGGGTAGGGTAGGTTAAGGGTTAGGGGGTAGGTTAAGGGTTAGGGGGTAGGGTAGGTTAAGGGTTAGGGGGTAGGGTAGGTTAAGGGTTAGGGGGTAGGTTAAGGGTTAGGGGGTAGGGTAGGTTAAGGGTTAGGGGGTAGGGTAGGTTAAGGGTTAGGGGGTAGGGTGGGTTAAGGGTTAGGGGGTAGGGTAGGTTAAGGGTTAGGGGGTAGGGTGGGTTAGGGGGTAGGGTAGGTTAAGGGTTAGGGGGTAGGGTAGGTTAAGGGTTAGGGGGTAGGTTAAGGGTTAGGGGGTAGGGTAGGTTAAGGGTTAGGGGGTAGGGTAGGTTAAGGGTTAGGGGGTAGGGTGGGTTAAGGGTTAGGGGGTAGGTTAAGGGTTAGGGGGTAGGGTAGGTTAAGGGTTAGGGGGTAGGGTAGGTTAAGGGTTAGAGGGTAGGTTAAGGGTTAGGGGGTAGGTTAAGGGTTAGGGGGTAGGGTAGGTTAAGGGTTAGGGGGTAGGGTAGGTTAAGGGTTAGGGGGTAGGGTGGGTTAAGGGTTAGGGGGTAGGGTAGGTTAAGGGTTAGGGGGTAGGGTGGGTTAAGGGTTAGGGGGTAGGGTAGGTTAAGGGTTAGGGGGTAGGGTAGGTTAAGGGTTAGGGGATAGGGTAGGTTAAGGGTTAGGGGGTAGGGTAGGTTAAGGGTTAGGGGGTAGGGTAGGTTAAGGGTTAGGGGGTAGGGTAGGTTAAGGGTTAGGGGGTAGGGTAGGTTAAGGGTTAGGGGGTAGGGTAGGTTAAGGGTTAGGGGGTAGGGTAGGTTAAGGGTTAGGGGGTAGGGTAGGTTAAGGGTTAGGGGGTAGGGTAGGTTAAGGGTTAGGGGGTAGGGTAGGTTAAGGGTTAGGGGGTAGGGGTAGGGTGGTTAAGGGTTAGGGGGTAGGGGTAGGGTGGTGTAGGGTTAGGGTGGGTAGGGGTGGTGTAGGGTTAGGGTGGGTAGGGGTGGTGTAGGGTTAGGGTGGGTAGGGGTGGTGTTGGGGTAGGGTAGGGGTGGTGTTTGGGTAGGGTAGGGGTGGTGTAGGGGTAGGGGTGGTGTTGGGGGGGGTAGGGGTGGTGTTTGGTTAGGGTAGGGTGGTTAGGGTGGGTAGGGGTGGTGTTTGGGTAGGGTAGGGTTGGTGTTGGGGTAGGGTTGGGGTAGGGTGGTTAGGGTGGGTAGGGGTGGTGTTTGGGTAGGGTAGGGGTGGTGTAGGGTTAGGGTAGGGGTAGGGTGGGTAGGGGTGGTGTTTGGGTAGGGTAGGGGTGGGGTAGGGTGGTTAGGGTGGGTAGGGGTGGTGTAGGGGTAGGGGTGGTGTTGGGGTGGGGTGGGGTAGGGTAGGGTAGGGGTAGCCCTGTTGAAGGGCTAGTCAGTCAGTAAGTAGCCTTGTCTGAGCCAAAATGACCCGTAGACCAGAAACCTCTTTCTGTTTTAAGGGGGAACCCACCCACGTTACGTCACTTGATATATCTGTTCAATTTGACCTTAAAAGCAGTCTGGAAAAGGAGAAACTACAATCGACACATTGGTTTTGTTTTATCTCCTCTCACTGTCACATAGCGCTAGCCTTAGCCATGTTAATCTGGGCATGCAGTGGTTTCTGTCTCCTGTCACATAGCGCTAGCCTTAGCCATGTTAATCTGGGCATGCAGTGTCTCCTCTCACTGTCACATAGTGCTAGCCTTAGCCATGTTAATCTGGGCATGCAGTGGTTTCTGTCTCCTGTCACATAGTGCTAGCCTTAGCCATGTTAATCTGGGCATGCAGTGGTTTCTGTCTCCTGTCACATAGTGCTAGCCTTAGCCATGTTAATCTGGGCATGCAGTGGTTTCTGTCTCCTGTCACATAGTGCTAGCCTTAGCCATGTTAATCTGGGCATGCAGTGGTTTCTGTCTCCTCTCACTGTCACATAGCGCTAGCCTTGGCCATGTTAATCTGGGCATGCAGTGGTTTCTGTCTCCTGTCACATAGCGCTAGCCTTAGCCATGTTAATCTGGCTAGGCAGTGGTTTCTGTCTCCTCTCACTGTCACATAGCGCTAGCCTTGGCCATGTTAATCTGGGCATGCAGTGGTTTCTGTCTCCTGTCACATAGTGCTAGCCTTAGCCATGTTAATCTGGGCATGCAGTGGTTTCTGTCTCCTCTCACTGTCACATAGCGCTAGCCTTAGCCATGTTAATCTGGGCATGCAGTGGTTTCTGTCTCCTCTCACATAGCGCCAGCTTTAGCCATGTTAATCTGGGCATGCAGTGGTTTCTGTCTCCTCTCCTGGCCAGGGGAGACTATCAGTGTTAATTTCCTGGTCGCTCTACAACACATGTATATTATACTGTTAATCTGGGCAGGTAGTGTCTATGTCTCTGGTATCCTCATACACAGAGAGGCCAGGGGGAGACGGTCAGTGTTTATCTCCTGGTCTCTCTGGGAGGTAAAGAGCTAGGAAGGCTCCTCTGTTATACAGGAACGTTTTTGTTCTCGCCAGCCTCCTACCTGGCTGGGCTGGGTCCTCCTGCTACCCTCCTACCACCTGGCTATCACCACCACCATCACCACCGCCCCCCACCCAAACGCCCGGCCCACGGCCCGCCCACCCATGGCTATCTTTTGTCCTCTTGCTCCAAAGGCTGCAATCTGATCCACTCCCCTTCTCTCCTTTCCTCTCCCCCTTCGCTCCTTTCCTCTCCCCCTTCGCTCCTTTCCTCTCCCCCTTCGCTCCTTTCCTCTCCCCCTTCTCTCCTTTCCTCTCCCCCTTCGCTCCTTTCCTCTCCCCCTTCGGTCCTTTCCTCTCCCCCTTCGCTCCTTTCCTCTCCCCCTTCGCTCCTTTCCCTTCGCTCCTTCCTCTCCCCCTTCGCTCCTTTCCTCTCCCCCCTTCGCTCCTTTCCTCTCCCCCCTTCTCTCCTTTCCTCTCCCCTCTTCTCTCCTTTCCTCTCCCCCCTTCTCTCCTTTCCTCTCCCCTCTTCTCTCCTTTCCTCTCCCCCCTTCGCTCCTTTCCTCTCCCCTCTTCGCTCCTTTCCTCTCCCCTCTTCTCTCCTTTCCTCTCCCCCCTTCTCTCCTTTCCTCTCCCCCCTTCGCTCCTTTCCTCTCCCCCCTTCGCTCCTTTCCTCTCCCCCCTTCTCTCATTTCCTCTCCCCCTTCTCTCCTTTCCTCTCCCCCCTTCCCTCCTTTCCTCTCCCCCCTTCTCTCCTTTCCTCTCCCCCCTTCGCTCCTTTCCTCTCCCCCCTTCGCTCCTTTCCTCTCCCCCTTCGCTCCTTTCCTCTCCCCCTTCGCTCCTTTCCTCTCCCCTCTTCTCTCCTTTCCTCTCCCCCCTTCTCTCCTTTCCTCTCCCCCTTCGCTCCTTTCCTTTCCTCTCCCCTCTTCTCTCCTTTCCTCTCCCCCCTTCTCTCCTTTCCTCTCCCCCTTCGCTCCTTTCCTCTCCCCCTTCGCTCCTTTCCTCTCCCCCTTCGCTCCTTTCCTCTCCCCCTTCGCTCCTTTCCCTTCGCTCCTTCCTCTCCCCCCTTCTCTCCTTTCCTCTCCCCTCTTCGCTCCTTTCCTCTCCCCCTTCGCTCCTTTCCTCTCCCCCTTCGCTCCTTTCCTCTCCCCCGTCGCTCCTTTCCTCTCCCCTCTTCGCTCCTTTCCTCTGCCCCTTCGCTCCTTTCCTCTCCCCTCTTCGCTCCTTTCCTCTCCCCTCTTCTCTCCTTTCCTCTCCCCCCTTCTCTCCTTTCCTCTCCCCCCTTCGCTCCTTTCCTTTCCTCTCCCCTCTTCTCTCCTTTCCTCTCCCCCCTTCTCTCCTTTCCTCTCCCCCTTCGCTCCTTTCCTCTCCACCCTTCTCTCCTTTCCTCTCCCCTCTTCTCTCCTTTCCTCTCCCCCCTTCTCTCCTTTCCTCTCCCCCCTTCTCTCCTTTCCTCTCCCCTCTTCGCTCCTTTCCTCTCCCCCTTCGCTCCTTTCCTCTCCCCTCTTCGCTCCTTTCCTCTCCCCCCTTCTCTCCTTTCCTCTCCACCCTTCTCTCCTTTCCTCTCCCCTCTTCTCTCCTTTCCTCTCCCCTCTTCTCTCCTTTCCT
>NC_052315.1:720352-747852 GCF_016432855.1 Salvelinus namaycush
AAGATCATCATTAAGCTGGAGGCCCTGGGTCTGAACCCCACCCTGTACAACTGGGTCCTGGACTTTGACGGGCCGCCCCCAGGAGGTGAGGTAGGAAACAACATCTCCACCCCGCTGATCCTCAACACAGGGGCCCCACAAGGGTGCGTGCTCAGCCCCCTCTACTCCCTGTCCACCCATGACGGCGTGGCCAAGCACGCCTCCAACTCAATCATCAAGTTTGCAGACGACACTACAGTGGTAGGCCTGATTACCAACAATGACGAGACAGCCTACAGGGAGGCGGTGAGGACCCTGGGAGAGTGGTGGCAAGAAAATAACCTCAACGTCAACAAAACGAAGGAGCTGATCGTGTCCTTCAGGAGACAGCAGAGGAAGCATCCCCTCTATCCACATCAACAGGATCGAAGTGGGGAAGGTGGAAAGCTTTAAGTTCTTCTGCGCACACATCACTGACAAGCTGGTCCCCCCACACAGACAGGCTCTCCAGAGGGTGGTGCGGTCTGCCCAAAGCATTACCGGGGTCACACTGCCTGCCCTCCAGGACATCTACAGCACCCGATGTCACAGGAAGGCCAAAAAGATTATCAGCTTGTACCTCTATAGTAACTTTAACTCTACCAACATGTACATATTACCTCAATTACCTCGACTAACCGGTGCTCCCGCACATCTACTCTGTACCGTAATACCCTGTATATAGCCTCCACATTGACTCTGTACCGTAACACCCTGTATATAGCCTCCACATTGACTCTGTACCGGTACCCCCTGTATATAGCCTCCACATTGACTCTGTACCGTAACCCTCTGTATATAGCCTCCACATTGACTCTGTACCGGTACCCCCTGTATATAGCCTCCACATTGACTCTGTACCGGTACCCCCTGTATATAGCCTCCACATTGACTCTGTACCGGTACCCCCTGTATATAGCCTCCACATTGACTCTGTACCGGTACCCCCCTGTATATAGCCTCCACATTGACTCTGTACCGGTACCCCCTGTATATAGCCTCCACATTGACTCTGTTCCGGTACCCCCTGTATATAGCCTCCACATTGACTCTGTACCGGTACCCCCCTGTATATAGCCTCCACATTGACTCTGTACCGTAACACCCTGTATATAGCCTCCACATTGACTCTGTACCGTAACCCTCTGTATATAGCCTCCACATTGACTCTGTACCGTAACCCCCTGTATATAGCCTCCACATTGACTCTTTACCGTAACCCTCTGTATATAGCCTCCACATTGACTCTGTACCGTAACCCCCTGTATATAGCCTCCACATTGACTCTGTACCGGTACCCCCTGTATATAGTCTCCACATTGACTCTGTACCGGTACCCCCTGTATATAGCCTCCACATTGACTCTGTACCGTAACCCTCTGTATATAGCCTCCACATTGACGCTGTACCGTAACCCCCTGTATATAGCCCCACTACTGTTATTTTACTGCTGCTCTTGAATTATTTGTTACTTTTATTTCTTACTCATCTATTTTTTACTTAACCAACAATGCAGTTACGAAACATAAGTGTTAGGGGCTCATAAGTAAGATTTTCACTGTAAGGTCTACTACACCTGTTGTATTTGGCGCATGTGACTAATACAATTTGATTTGAAATAGTTTGACCGTAGTCCAATACAGGAAAGTCCACTGAACCAACTCTTTTCTGGCGTAGAAGGAAAACAAGCTTTGTGCCGGTAATAAAACCCAAGATGCGGCTGGAGTTTCCTGACAAGGTTCTCTCCATGGGTGGTGAAGCTCAACGTTATGTATAAGTCCCGCCTCTTGCCCTCAGAACAGCCTAAATTCGTCTTGGCACGGACTCTACAAAGTGTCGAAAAGCGTTCCGCAGTGATGCTGGCCTATTTTGACGCCAATGCTTCCCTCAGTTGTCAAGTTACCTGGCTGTCCTTTGGGTGGTGGACCGTTCTTGATACACACGGGGAAACTGTTGGGTGTGAAAAACCCAGCAGTGTTGCAGTTCTTGACACATTCAAACCGGTGCGCCTGGCACCTAATACCAGACCCCGTTCCAAGGCACTTAAATATTTTGTCTTGCCCATTCACCCGCTGAATGGCACACATACACAATCCAACAATCAGCAAATGTTGCACAATCCATGTGTGGAAAGCGCTTAGAGACTTACCCAGAAAGACTCACAGCTGTAATCGCTGCCAATGTATTGACTCTGGTATGAACAGGGCCTAAAATATATTTTTTAACTTTTGCTTTGTAATGTTTCTAAAACAATAAATGTATTCCGATTTAAGAATTAATGTGTTTATATTTATTTTATTTCAGAGTCTTTTAACCAAAATATCACAGATAAAAGACCAACATTTTCACCTGCCCCTTTAAGGGGGGGGGGGTTACCGTGGTAACACAACTAGTAGCAGAGTTCTCCCGAGCAGTTCAAACATTAAAAATGTATTAAAAAATTAAACATTAAAAAAACGATGTCAATATTCAAGAAACACAAGGACAAAGTCTCACTTCAGTAGACTTTTATTTCAAGTAAATTCAACCAACTTTTTATGCCTGTGTTCAGCGCTTCTAACAATGAATCTTTCACTCATGTGCACACGGCCCAGCCAGGCAGCGTTGCAGTGCGAGGTGGGATATGCTATAGGATTCGTAGTTCTTTGACTTTATGTGTGATTTAATTTAGCAGCTATGAAACAAAACGGCAGAAATACTTAGAAAACCCCTACTGCAGCTTTTATTTTACTATACATGTGATCACACTGTACTCTTTTTTTTTTTAAATTCACAAATGCGAGTGAAATGTTCACACTGTGCATTCCTGACCCATGACGTCCGTAGAACATTCTTCCCCGAGTCTCGATGATCATCCAAATGCTTCCAGGCGCTTTTTTTTTGGCAAACTGGAGTCAAATTTTTGGGATGCCACTGGGTCCCATTTTATGTGCGGGGCAAAATCCAATCACTGCATTCCACAAAACCAGTTTTGAGAGTCCTCCTGAGTTTAATACAGCACGATTATAGTCAAGGGAAGTCCATGCTGCAGTCAGAACTACAGTCGACTGGTAGACTGTCTCTACAAGACTGCGTTCAGTCTACTAGTGGTAGACCTCTCCCTCCCATCTCCAAACTGCTAACCCCTACAATGAAACTGAGGAGTAATACTTCATTAGTTATAGAAGCTAACCCCTATTCATTTATTATTTTATATATATATATATATTTATATATATATATTAATCTTTAAAGGAGAGATTCCTCAGGATCTGTGTATTTTATGGAAAGCATTCTGCAATTTCCCACTTAAAGCCTTCACTAACCCAAATTTCTCCTGGATAGGAAATTGCTGTCATATTTCAAGGGTCGCCTCACTTGAGTGGTTTTTGATGTGTCTGATTTGTGCCCTAAAGAGCTCTCCAAACTTCTAACAGCTGTCAGTTTGCAAGCCAGTGATGGGAAGGAGACCTAGAATGGAATGTTATTCTCTACTTGATGTGGCGTTGGATCTAAATGCTTGTTTCCTGGACACAGATTAGGCCTAATTTCAGTCATGGACTAAAATGTACTTTTCAATGGAGATTCTCCATATTCTCTGCTCGTTGTTCGGTCTCAGTCATAAACTGGAGGCATATTGCAGGGAAGGTATGAGGGCTCTTTGTGAATGTATGCTGGGTTCAGAGCGTACTAGGTTATGACTCCGTTTCTCTCGTTTCCTTGAGGATGTTTTGGTTGGTAACTATGTTTTTGTAATGGATTCTCTCCTATAGTCTCCATATACTTACATGTACATATTCTCATTCACCCTTTTTAGATGTGTGTGTATTAGGTAGTTGTTGGGGGAATTGTTAGATTACTTGTTAGATATTACTGCACTGTCGGGAACTAGAAGCACAAGCATTTCGCTACACTCGCATTAACATCTGCTAACCGTGTGTACGTGACCAATAAGGATTTGATTTTGAACAGGTGTGTGAGAGACCAGGTGTGTTTGTGTGTTGCAGGTCTAGATGCAGAGCTGTACTATGTGAGGGATGACGTGGTGAACCACTATGCTCTCTCCTTCATCCTGCCTGTATCCAGCGAGACCAACAGCCTGCACTTCACCTGGCGCTCCAAGGACAAGGTACACACACACACACACACACACACACACACACACACACACACACACACACACACACACACACACACACACACACACACACACACACACACACACACCTACCTAACTTTTGTAGGTGTGTGTAGGATATTTCTCCCTCCGTTGCCTGTGCTCAACAAGATCAACAACTAACGCGAGCGAGAAGAGTTAATATCTAACAAAAGAACATTAGATAAACCCTCTCAAACTTGTTAGCTAGTTGGCCGTCAAAATTGCACTGATAAACGTCGGGGAATTAGTAGCCTCCTCGTGTCCTTCTGCAACTTGCCTGCCAATGCATGCTTGTCCCAACCAAGCTCTTAAGCTAACTGGCTAATGATGACTAGCTTGCTAGCTAGCTACATCCAGACACAAATGAGAGAACACCTCAACTTGCCTGCCCACCCACATTTTGATTGATGCCAACTACATTTGATTGACAACTAAGAGATATGTTAACTGTGGATAACAGTAGTTAAAGTTCAGCATAGCTCACTAGCTAGCTGATCGTGGACTACAGGAAAAGGAGGACCATACAGGCCCCATTGACGGGGCTGAAGTGGAGCGGGTCGAGATTTTCAATTTCGTTAGTGTCCACATCACCAACAAACTATTACGGTCCAAACACACCAAGACAGTCATGAAGAGTGAACAACAAAAACCTATTCCCCCTCAGGAGACTGAAAAGATTTGGCATGGGTCCCCAGATCCTCAAAAGGTTCTAGAGCTGCACCATCGAGAGCATGCTGACCGGTTGCATCACCGCCTGGTATGGCAACTGCTCGGGATCTGACCGTAAGGCGCTACGGAGGGTAGTGCATACAGCCCAGTACATCACTGGGGCCAAGCTTCCTGCCATCCAGGGCCTATATACACTGCTCAAAAAAATAAAGGGAACACTAAAATAACACATCCTAGATCTGAATGAATGAAATATTCTTATTAAATACTTTTTTCTTTACATAGTTGAATGTGCTGACAACAAAATCACACAAAAATTATCAATGGAAATCAAATTTATCAACCCATGGAGGTCTGGATTTGGAGTCACACTCAAAATTAAAGTGGAAAACCACACTACAGGCTGATCCAACTTTGATGTAATGTCCTTAAAACAAGTCAAAATGAGGCTCAGTAGTGTGTGTGGCCTCCACGTGCCTGTATGACCTCCCTACAACGCCTGGGCATGCTCCTGATGAGGTGGCGGATGGTCTCCTGAGGGATCTCCTCCCAGACCTGGACTAAAGCATCCGCCAACTCCTGGACAGTCTGTGGTGCAACGTGGCGTTGGTGGATGGAGCGAGACATGATGTCCCAGATGTGCTCAATTGGATTCAGGTCTGGGGAACGGGCGGGCCAGTCCATAGCATCAATGCCTTCCTCTTGCAGGAACTGCTGACACACTCCAGACACATGAGGTCTAGCATTGTCTTGCATTAGGAGGAACCCAGGGCCAACCGCACCAGCATATGGTCTCACAAGGGGTCTGAGGATCTCATCTCGGTACCTAATGGCAGTCAGGCTACCTCTGGCGAGCACATGGAGGGCTGTGCGGCCCCCCAAAGAAATGCCACCCCACACCATGACTGACCCACCGCCAAACCGGTCATGCTGGAGGATGTTGCAGGCAGCAGAACGTTCTCCACGGCGTCTCCAGACTGTCACATGTGCTCAGTGTGAACCTGCTTTCATCTGTGAGGAGCACAGGGCGCCAGTGGCGAATTTGCCAATCCTGGTGTTCTCTGGCAAATGCCAAACGTCCTGCACGGTGCTGGGCTGTAAGCACAACCCCCACCTGTGGACGTCGGGCCCTCATACCACCCTCATGGAGTCTGTTTCTGACCGTTTGAGCAGACACATGCACATTTGTGGCCTGCTGGAGGTCATTTTGCAGGGCTCTGGCAGTGCTCCTCCTTGCACAAAGGCGGAGGTAGCGGTCCTGCTGCTGGGTTGTTGCCCTCCTACGGCCTCCTCCACGTCTCCTGATGTACTGGCCTGTCTCCTGGTAGCGCCTCCATGCTCTGGACACTACGCTGACAGACACAACAAACCTTTTTGCCACAGCTCGCATTGATGTGCCATCCAGGATGAGCTGCACTACCTGAGCCACTTGTGTGGGTTGTAGACTCAGTCTCATGCTACCACTAGAGTGAAAGCACCGCCAGCATTCAAAAGTGACCAAAACATCAGCCAGGAAACATAGGAACTGAGAAGTGGTCTGTGGTCACCACCTGCAGAACCACTCCTTTATTGGGGGTGTCTTGCTAATGGCCTATAATTTCCACCTGTTGTCTATTCCATTTGCACAACAGCATGTGAACAGCATGTGTTGCTTCCTAAGTGGACAGTTTGATTTCACAGAAGTGTGATTGACTTGGAGTTACATTGTGTTGTTTAAGCGTTCCCTTTATTTTTTTGAGCAGTGTACTAAGTGGTGTCAGAGGAAGGCCCATAAAATCGTCAGAGACTCGTATGTATGTGTCGAACTGCTTTGCTTTATCTTGGCCAGGTCGCAATTGTAAATGAGAACTTGTTCTCAACTAGCCTACCTGGTTAAATAAAGGTGAAATATAAAAATCAGCTTTCTGAATTGACCTAGAGAACACCAGAACATCACATTGAGGATGACATCACAGAGGACCAACCAACTGTCTGGTAGAGAATGTGGTGATGACATCACAGAGGACCAACCAACTGTCGGATAGAGAATGTGGTGATGACATCACAGAGGACCAACCAACTGTCGGATAGAGAATGTGGTGATGACATCACAGAGGACCAACCGACTGTCGGATAGAGAATGTGGTGATGACATCACAGAGGGCCAACCAACTGTCTGATAGAGAATGTGGTGATGACATCACAGAGGACCAACCAACTGTCTGAGAGAGAATGTGGTGATGACATCATAGTGGGCCAACCAACTGTCTGGTAGAGAATGTGGTGATGACATCACAGAGGACCAACCAACTGTCTGATAGAGAATGTGGTGATGACATCACAGAGGGCCAACCAACTGTCTGATAGAGAATGTGGTGATGACATCACAGAGGGCCAACCAACTGTCTGATAGAGAATGTGGTGATGACATCACAGAGGACCAACCAACTGTCGGATAGAGAATGTAGTGATGACATCACAGAGGACCAACCAACTGTCTGATAGAGAATGTAGTGATGACATCACAGAGGACCAACCAACTGTCTGATAGAGAATGTAGTGATAACATCACAGAGGACCAACCAACTGTCTGATAGAGAATGTGGTGATGACATCACAGAGGGCCAACCAACTGTCTGATAGAGAATGTAGTGATGACATCACAGAGGACCAACCAACTGTCTGATAGAGAATGTGGTGATTACATCACAGAGGGCCAACCAACTGTCTGATAGAGAATGTAGTGATGACATCACAGAGGACCAACCAACTGTCTGATAGAGAATGTGGTGATGACATCACAGAGGACCAACCAACTGTCTGATAGAGAATGTGGTGATGACATCACAGAGGACCAACCAACTGTCTGAGAGAGAATGTGGTGATGACATCATAGTGGGCCAACCAACTGTCTGGTAGAGAATGTGGTGATGACATCACAGAGGACCAACCAACTGTCTGATAGAGAATGTGGTGATGACATCACAGAGGGCCAACCAACTGTCTGATAGAGAATGTGGTGATGACATCACAGAGGACCAACCAACTGTCGGATAGAGAATGTAGTGATGACATCACAGAGGACCAACCAACTGTCTGATAGAGAATGTAGTGATGACATCACAGAGGACCAACCAACTGTCTGATAGAGAATGTAGTGATAACATCACAGAGGACCAACCAACTGTCTGATAGAGAATGTGGTGATGACATCACAGAGGGCCAACCAACTGTCTGATAGAGAATGTAGTGATGACATCACAGAGGACCAACCAACTGTCTGATAGAGAATGTGGTGATTACATCACAGAGGGCCAACCAACTGTCTGATAGAGAATGTAGTGATGACATCACAGAGGACCAACCAACTGTCTGATAGAGAATGTGGTGATGACATCACAGAGGACCAACCAACTGTCTGATAGAGAATGTGGTGATGACATCACAGAGGACCAACCAACTGCTTTCTACTATGTAGCGAGAGGCAGGACCTATTTCTATAGAAGAAGCCCATTTTTATTCTCAGCTTCTTAACCAACTCTTCAATATGCATTTTAAAAGACAGCTTTTCATATATCCAGAGGCCCATATATTTGTAAGCAGGGACACGATCAATATGGGCACCGTCCAAAGTACATATGCTGAAATCATTAGAGTTATTTTTGATGTGCTCTAGAGAAAACATGTACTTAGTTTTACCTGCATTCAGTACTCATTTCCGGTCAAAGTTTTTCTGTAATACAAAGGCAGACTGTAGTTCAGAGAGCTAATTGTGGGGGCACTATCATGTAAAACACTATCAGAATACAAGTGTAGGTTAAATGTTTTACATCAGTAGATGCATATTAAGTTCTATCTGTGAGGTCCTGTTTAAACCAGTGACATGCAGCCCTGTCTAGGACAATTGAGGAAAGCCTCTGAATTAGCAGTGAGTGATCGACAGCATGGAAAGCCTCTGAATTAGCAGTGAGTGATCGACAGCATGGAAAGCCTCTGAATTAGCAGTGAGTGATCGACAGCATGGAAAGCCTCTGAATTAGCAGTGAGTGATCGACAGTATGGAAAGCCTCTGAATTAGCAGTGAGTGATCGACGGTATGGAAAGCCTCTGAATTAGCAGTGAGTGATCGACGGTATGGAAAGCCTCTGAATTAGCAGTGAGTGATCGACGGTATGGAAAGCCTCTGAATTAGCAGTGAGTGATCGACAGTTCGGAAAGCCTTTGAATTAGCAGTGAGTGATCGACAGCATGGAAAGCCTTTGAATTAGCAGTGAGTGATCGACAGCATGGAAAGCCTCTGAATTAGCAGTGAGTGATCGACAGCATAGAAAGCCTCTGAATTAGCAGTGAGTGATCGACAGCATGGAAAGCCTCTGAATTAGCAGTGAGTGATCGACAGCATGGAAAGCCTTTGAATTAGCAGTGAGTGATCGACAGCATGGAAAGCCTCTGAATTAGCAGTGAGTGATCGACAGTTCGGAAAGCCTTTGAATTAGCAGTGAGTGATCGACAGCATGGAAAGCCTTTGAATTAGCAGTGAGTGATCGACAGCATGGAAAGCCTTTGAATTAGCAGTGAGTGATCGACAGCATGGAAAGCCTTTGAATTAGCAGTGAGTGATCGACAGTATGGAAAGCCTTTGAATTAGCAGTGAGTGATCGACAGCATGGAAAGCCTCTGAATTAGCAGTGAGTGATCGACAGCATGGAAAGCCTCTGAATTAGCAGTGAGTGATGGACAGCATGGAAAGCCTCTGAATTAGCAGCGAGTGATCGACAGCATGGAAAGCCTCTGAATTAGCAGCGAGTGATCGACAGCATGGAAAGCCTCTGAATTAGCAGTGAGTGATCGACAGCATGGAAAGCCTCTGAATTAGCAGTGAGTGATCGACAGCATGGAAAGCCTCTGAATTAGCAGTGAGTGATCGACAGCATGGAAAGCCTTTGAATTAGCAGCGAGTGATCGACAGCATGGAAAGCCTTTGAATTAGCAGTGAGTGATCGACAGTTCGGAAAGCCTCTGAATTAGCAGTGAGTGATCGACAGTTCGGAAAGCCTCTGAATTAGCAGTGAGTGATCGACAGCATGGAAAGCCTCTGAATTAGCAGTGAGTGATCGACAGTTCGGAAAGCCTTTGAATTAGCAGTGAGTGATCGACAGCATGGAAAGCCTTTGAATTAGCAGTGAGTGATCGACAGCATGGAAAGCCTCTGAATTAGCAGTGAGTGATCGACAGCATGGAAAGCCTCTGAATTAGCAGTGAGTGATCGACAGCATGGAAAGCCTCTGAATTAGCAGTGAGTGATCGACAGTTCGGAAAGCCTCTGAATTAGCAGTGAGTGATCGACAGTTCGGAAAGCCTTTGACGGGTCAATGAAGAGGGCAGCAGAACGTTGCCTTTTATCCGTACAGTTAACATAATTTATAACTAGGCTCATGCAGCAGAGATTGAGCTATAACCTGGTCTAAAACCTGACTGATGTACATTTTAGAATACAGTTCAACGATTCTAATATTTTAGCCAGACAAGAAGGTTTAGAAATGGGCGGATAATGATTTAGGTCACAAGGGTCCTTTATGTGAAGGGGCCTGCCAAACCTTGTGGACAGTACCAGATATAATCATTAGGTTATAAATATGGATTAGTGATTCATCGGAGGGGCAGAGAGCTGCAGTAAAAATGGATAAAGCATATCAGTTCCAGTGGATTTAATAAAATATATTTTTTTACATCAAACATAAGCAAGGCATCTAGCACATCAGATAGTTAAAAAATGTGAGTATATTTTTTCTCCCCAATTTCGTCATATCCAATTAGTAGTTAGTCTTGTCCCATCGCTGCAACTCCCGTACGGACTCGGGAGAGGGCGAAGGTCGAGAGCCGTGCGTCCTCCAAAACACGACCCAACCAAGCCGCACTGCTTCTTAACACAATGCCAACTTAACCCGGAAGCCAGCCGCACCAATGTGTCGGAGGAAACACCGTACACCTGGCGACCATGTCAGCTTGCACTGCGCCCGGCCCGCCACAGGAGTCGCTAGTGTGCGATGGGACAAGGACATCCCTGACAGCTAAACCCTCCCCTAACCCGGTCTCTCTGCCCTGCTGTCTCTGCCCTGCTGTCTCTCTGCCCTGCTGTCTCTCTGCCCTGCTGTCTCTCTGCCCTGCTGTCTCGCTGCCCTGCTGTCTCGCTGCCCTGCTGTCTCGCTGCCCTGCTGTCTCGCTGCCCTGCTGTCTCGCTGCCCTGCTGTCTCGCTGCCCTGCTGTCTCTCTGCCCTGCTGTCTCTCTGCCCTGCTGTCTCTCTGCCCTGTACTGCGGGACGCCAGTCAATAGGCTAAACCATCGCTGATACACACACACACACACACACACACACACACACACACACACACACACACACACACACACACACACTAATCCTCCTCTCCTCTCCTACAGGTTGATTACAGGATGGGTTTCCACGTAGACAACCCTGCAGCTATGAACCAACCACAGAGCAACATCTCTAACCAAGGGGAGGTGCCTCGCACAGCCTCAGGTCTGTCTACCAATCACCACCTCCCATTACCCTCGGGTATTATAATAGTCTTTAACCTAAATATTCTGTTGTATTATGAAATGTATGTATCCTTGTTTAGTAGGACCAGCCATCAGGATCATGTGTGTTGCTAGGTCGGTCAAACAATCAATCAAATATAGTCCTTTTCCATCACCGGTTGTCATAGTGACCTGGCCCCAGACCCTGAAGAGAAAGGTTAAAGGGCAGCCCAATGTAATCCTGTCGTCTTCTGTCACTCTCATGTGGCAATACATCTTTATGTTATTCTCTCTCTCATTGCCATGGGAAACATGTTTACATTTGCCAAAGCAAGTGAAATGAACAGTAAACATTACACTCACAAAGGTGTTGAAAGAGACATTTCAGGTGTTAAAATATCTGCTGCAGAGCCTTCAGAAAGTGTTCACCCACCCTGGTCTATTTCCCCCCCCCCCCCCCCCCCCCCCTGGTCTATTCCCCCCCCCTGGTCTATTTCCATGTTGTGTTACAGCCTGACTTTACACTTAAGGTCACTACACACAAAACCCCAACATGTCAAAATGGAAATATGTTTTTTGAAATGTTTATAAATCATTAAACAATGAACATCTGAAATGTTTTAAGTCATTAAGTATTCAACCCCTTTGTTATGGTAAGGAGCCTAAATAAGTTCAGGAGTAAAAATGTGCTCATCAAGTCACATAATAAGTTGTATGGACTCACTCTGTGTTCAATAATAGTGCTTAAAATGATTTTTGAATGACTAACTCTGTACCCCACAGTCGAGCAGTGAATTTCGAACACAGATTCAACCACAAAGACCAGGGAGTTTTTCCAATACCTCACAAAGAAGAGGCACCTATTGGTAGATGGGTAAAAATAAAAAGCAGACATTGAATATCCGTTTGAGCATGGTGAAGTTATTAATTACACTTTGGATGGTGTATCGATACACCCAGTCACTACAAAGATACAGGCGTCATTCCTAACTCAGTTGCCGGAGAGTAAGGAAACCGCTCAGGTATTTCACCATGAGGCCAATGGTGACTTTAAAACAGGTACAGAGTTTATTGGTTCAGTCTGTTTTCCACCAGACACTGGGAGATGAATTCACCTTTCAGCCGGACAATAACCTAAAACACAAGGCCAAATCTACACTGGAGTTGCTTACCAAGAAGACAGTGACTGTTCCTGAGTTACAATTTTGACTAAAATATACTTTTGAGTCTATGGCAAGACCTGAAAATGGTTGTCTGGCAATGATCAACAACCAATTTGACAGAGCTTGAAGAATGTTGAAAAGAATAATGGTCAATTGGTGCACAATCCATGTGTGGAAAGCTCTTATAGACTTGCAAAGTATTGACTCAGGGGTGTGAATACTTATGTAAATTTGATATTTTTGTATTTATTTTTCAATACATTTGCAAAAATGTCTTAAAACATGTTTTCACTTTGTCGTTATGGGGAATTGTGTGTAGATGGGTGGGAGAGAACATTTAATCCATTTTGAATTCAGGCTCTAACAACAATGTGGAATAAGTCAAGGGGTATGAATACTTTCTAAAGGTACTGTGTAGAAATTTGCAATCAGCTATAGGAGGGGAAGATAAATAAACAGATTAATATTGGTGGTACTTTCTGTCCCCCCTTCTCTCGTTGTGTCTCTCTCTCATTGTCTCTCTCTCTCGGTGTGTGTCTCTCTCTCTCTCGGTGTGTGTCTCTCTCTCTCTCTCGGTGTGTCTCTCTCTCTCTCTCTCTCTCTCTCTCTCTCTCTCTCTCTCTCGGTGTGTGTCTCTCTCTCTCTCGGTGTGTGTCTCTCTCTCTCTCTCTCTCTCTCTCTCTCTCTCTCTCTCTCTCTCGGTGTGTGTCTCTCTCTCTCTCTCGGTGTGTGTCTCTCTCTCTCTCTCTCTCTCTCTCTCTCTCTCTCTCTCTCTCGGTGTGTGTCTCTCTCTCTCTCTCTCTCTCTCTCTCTCTCTCTCTCTCTCTCTCTCTCTCTCTCTCTCGGTGTGTGTCTCTCTCTCTCTCGGTGTGTGTCTCTCTCTCTCTCGGTGTGTCTCTCTCTCTCTCTCTCGGTGTGTGTCTCTCTCTCTCTCTCTCTCTCTCTCTCTCTCTCTCGGTGTGTGTCTCTCTCTCTCTCTCTCTCTCTCTCTCTCTCTCTCGGTGTGTGTCTCTCTCTCTCTCGGTGTGTGTCTCTCTCTCTCTCGGTGTGTGTCTCTCTCTCTCTCTCTCGGTGTGTGTCTCTCTCTCTCTCGGTGTGTGTCTCTCTCTCTCTCTCGGTGTGTGTCTCTCTCTCGGTGTGTCTCTCTCTCTCTCTCTCGGTGTGTGTCTCTCTCTCTCTCTCTCTCTCTCTCTCTCTCTCTCTCTCTCTCTCTCTCTCTCTCGGTGTGTGTCTCTCTCTCTCTCTCTCTCTCGGTGTGTGTCTCTCTCTCTCTCTCTCTCGGTGTGTGTCTCTCTCTCTCTCGGTGTGTGTCTCTCTCTCTCTCTCTCGGTGTGTGTCTCTCTCTCTCTCTCTCTCTCTCTCTCTCTCGGTGTGTGTCTCTCTCTCTCTCTCTCTCTCTCTCTCTCTCTCTCGGTGTGTGTCTCTCTCTCTCTCTCTCTCTCTCTCTCTCTCTCTCTCTCTCTCTCTCTCTCTCTCTCTCTCTCTCTCTCTCTCTCTCGGTGTGTGTCTCTCTCTCTCTCGGTGTGTGTCTCTCTCTCTCTCGGTGTGTGTCTCTCTCTCTCTCTCTCGGTGTGTGTCTCTCTCTCTCTCTCTCTCGGTGTGTCTCTCTCTCTCTCTCTCGGTGTGTGTCTCTCTCTCTCTCTCTCTCTCTCTCTCTCTCGGTGTGTGTCTCTCTCTCTCTCTCTCTCTCTCTCTCTCTCTCTCTCGCTCTCTCGGTGTGTCTCTCTCTCGCTCTCTCGGTGTGTCTCTCTCTCGCTCTCTCGGTGTGTCTCTCTCTCTGTCAATTCAATTCAATTCAATTCAATTCGATTGACTTTATTGACATGGCAAGTTCATTATTACTTACATTGTCAAAGTATACATATCGAAAAATAAAAATCTAATATATATGTATATATATACAAAATATATATATATTTATATATAAATAAATGGTGGGACCAACAGTAATAATAACAGTAGTAGTGGACATGGGATTACCATTAACAGCAACTACAACAACAATATTAATCAGAACAACAATATATTAAATCAATGGTAGTAGACCAGTGTCAACATGACTTGAGAAGACATATGACCTGGTATGAAAGACAAAACAAAACTAAGCTAAATGGGAAATATTATCAACATTACTTTGCATTTTTCACTGGCTGTCCCTCAGGTTGTGGCAGGAGGACACATATTTGGCTGCCAAAACTGCACATTTTGGCTTTTCACCCAATAAATATTTGATTTTTTCTTCATCTTTTATAGTTTCAAATTCTTTGTATTGAGTTATAATTTTGGGAAAGAAATATGCTCTTAGGTCTGAGTATTTGTCACAGTGTAGTAGGAAATGCACCTCTGTCTCTACCTCTCCCCTGGAGCAGAGTGAGCACAGCCTGTCCTCTCTGGGCAGCCAGGTTTGTCTGTGACGACCGGTCTCTATAGCCAGACGGTGCTCACTGAGTCTGTACCTAGTCAATGTTTTCCTCAGTTTTCTATCAGTCACAGTGGTCAGATAGTCTGCCACCATGTACTGTCTGTTTAGAGCCAAATAGCATTGAAGTTTACTTTGATTTTTTGTGGTGTCTTTCCAATAGGTGATATATTTTTATTTTTGTTTTGTGATGATTTGGTTGGGCCAGATTTTCTGAGGGCTGTCCCGAGGCTCTATGGGGTTGGTTTGGGTTGGTGAACTGAGCCTCAGAACTAGCTGGCTGAGGGGACTCTTCTCTGGTTTCATCTCTTGACATTGTAGAGCTGTGTGATGGAATGTTTTGGGGTCACTTGTTTTTAGATGGTTGTAATATTTGATGGCTCTTTTTTCTATTCGAATGAGGAGGGGGTATTGGCCCAATTCTGCCCTACATGCGTTATTTGGAGTTTTTCTTTGTACTTGCAATACAGTCTTGCAAAACTCTGCATGCAATATTTCAATTGGATGTTTGTCCCATTTGGTAAATTCATTATTAGAGAGTGGACCCCATACTTCACTGCCATATAGAGCAATTGGTTCTATAACTGATTGAAAAATTTTGAGCCAGATTCTAATTGGAATTTCAATTTTGATGTTCCTTTTAATGGCATAGAATGCTCTTCTTGCTTTGTCTCTCAGCTCATTCACAGCCATGTGAAAGCTACCTGTGTTGCTGATATTTAGTCCTAGATATGTGTAGTTTTTGGTGTGTTCTAATAGAACTGTGTCCAAATAGAATTGATATTTGTCATCCTTATTTCCCGACCTTTTTTGGAATATCATTATATTTGTTTTTTTTAGGTTAACGGTCAGAGCCCAGGTCTGACAGAACCTGTGAAGACGATCTAGGTGCTGCTGTAACCCCTCTTTAGTGGGAGACAGCAGCACCAGGTCATCTGCGTACAGCAGACACTTGATTTCAGTGTTGTGTAGGGTGATACCAGGTGCTGCCGATTCTTCTAATATTTTTGCCAATTCATTAATGTAGATGTTAAATAATGTTGGACTTATTGGGCAGCCCTGTTTCACTCCACGCCCCTGAGAGAAGAAGTCTGTTTGCTTGTTGCCAATTTTAACCGCACATTTGTTTTTAGTGTACATTGATTTAATAAAATCATATGTTTTCCCTCCAATACCACTTTCTATTAGTTTATAAAAAAGACCTTCGTGCCAAATTGAATCAAATGCTTTCTTGAAATCTACAAAACACGAGTAGATTTTGCCTTTGTTTTGGTTAACTTGTTTATCAATTAGAGTGTGGAGGGTGTAAATGTGGTCTGTTGTACGATAATTTTTTAGAAATCCAATCTGGCTTCTGCTCAGGACGTTGTGTTCGTCAACGAAATGATGTAGTCTGCTATTTATAATACTGCAGAGAATTTTCCCCAAGTTGCTGTTAACGCAAATTCCTCTGTAATTATTTGGGTCAAATTTGTCTCCATTTTTATAGATTGGTGTGATCAATCCCTGGTTCCAAATATCGGGGAAAATACCTGCAGTGAGGATAATGTTGAAGAGTTTGAGTATAGCCAATTTGAATTTGTGGTCTGTATATTTGATCATTTCATTTAAAATACCATCAGCACCACAGGCCTTTTTGGGTTGGAGATTGCATAGTTTTTCCAATAATTCTTCTTCTGTAATTGGGGTATCCACAGGATTCTGATAGTCTTTGACTGCTAATTCAAGGATTTGTAATTTTTCTTGTATATCTTTTTGTTCTGGGCTCTTTGTTATATTGCTGTAGAGGTTTGCAAAGTGATTTCTCCACATATCCCCATTTTGGATAGCCAATTCCTCATGATGAGGTTTGTTTAATTTATTCCAATTCTCCCAGAAGTGGTTTGATTCTATGGATTATTTTATAGAATTATTATTCTGTCTCTCTCTCTGTCTCTCTCTCTCTCTCTACCTCTCTACCTCTCTACCTCTCTCTCTCAACCTCTCTCTCTCTACCTCTCTCTCTCTGTCTCTCTCGGTGTGTCTCTCTCTCTGTCTCTCTCGGTGTGTCCCTCTCTCTGTCCCTCTCTCTGTCCCTCTCTCTGTCCCTCTCTCTGTCTCTCTCTCTCTCTCTCTCTCTCTCTCTCTCTCTCTCTCTCTCTCTCTCTCTCTCTCTCTCTCTCTCTCTCTCTCTCTCTCTCTCTCTCTCTCTCGGTGTGTGTCTCTCTTGCTCTCTCTGTTACTCTGTGTGTGTGTGTGTGTAGTGTTCAGAGTGGACCTGTTCTGCTCAGGAAAGGTGGACGGGGAAGCGGTTCTGACGGTACAACTCAACCTCACCATCCATTCCAACAACTTCACAGTGCTCAACTTCAAGAGGAGGAAAATATGTCACAAACGTAAGACTTTCTGTCACTACTGCATTTAGCGTGAAGGAGCTTTTCTGTCCCTGTGTGTCTACTACATACGTGTCTGTGGTCACTGTCCCTGTGTGTCTACTGTATCGTGTCTGTGGGCACGGTCCCTGTGTGTCTACTGTATCGTGTCTGTGGTCACTGTCCCTGTGTGTCTACTACATACGTGTCTGTGGTCACTGTCCCTGTGTGTCTACTGCATACGTGTCTGTGGGCACGGTCCCTGTGTGTCTACTACATACGTGTCTGTGGTCACTGTCCCTGTGTGTCTACTACATACGTGTCTGTGGGCACGGTCCCTGTGTGTCTACTACATACGTGTCTGTGGTCACTGTCCCTGTGTGTCTACTACATACGTGTCTGTGGGCACGGTCCCTGTGTGTCTACTACATACGTGTCTGTGGTCACTGTCCCTGTGTGTCTACTGCATACATGTCTGTGGTCACTGTCCCTGTGTGTCTACTACATACGTGTCTGTGGTCACTGTCCCTGTGTGTCTACTACATACGTGTCTGTGGTCACTGTCCCTGTGTGTCTACTGCATACGTGTCTGTGGTCACTGTCCCTGTGTGTCTACTACATACGTGTCTGTGGGCACGGTCCCTGTGTGTCTACTACATACGTGTCTGTGGGCACGGTCCCTGTGTGTCTACTGCATACGTGTCTGTGGTCACTGTCCCTGTGTGTCTACTACATACGTGTCTGTGGTCACTGTCCCTGTGTGTCTACTACATACGTGTCTGTGGTCACGGTCCCTGTGTGTCTACTGCATACGTGTCTGTGGTCACTGTCCCTGTGTGTCTACTGCATACGTGTCTGTGGTCACGGTCCCTGTGTGTCTACTACATACGTGTCTGTGGTCACTGTCCCTGTGTGTCTACTACATACGTGTCTGTGGTCACTGTCCCTGTGTGTCTACTACATACGTGTCTGTGGTCACTGTCCCTGTGTGTCTACTACATACGTGTCTGTGGTCACGGTCCCTGTGTGTCTACTACATACGTGTCTGTGGTCACTGTCCCTGTGTGTCTACTACATACGTGTCTGTGGTCACGGTCCCTGTGTGTCTACTACATACGTGTCTGTGGTCACTGTCCCTGTGTGTCTACTGCATACGTGTCTGTGGTCACTGTCCCTGTGTGTCTACTGCATACGTGTCTGTGGGCACGGTCCCTGTGTGTCTACTGCATACGTGTCTGTGGGCACGGTCCCTGTGTGTCTACTACATACGTGTCTGTGGGCACGGTCCCTGTGTGTCTACTACATACGTGTCTGTGGTCACGGTCCCTGTGTGTCTACTACATACGTGTCTGTGGTCACTGTCCCTGTGTGTCTACTACATACGTGTCTGTGGTCACGGTCCCTGTGTGTCTACTACATACGTGTCTGTGGTCACGGTCCCTGTGTGTCTACTACATACGTGTCTGTGGTCACTGTCCCTGTGTGTCTACTACATACGTGTCTGTGGTCACTGTCCCTGTGTGTCTACTACATACGTGTCTGTGGTCACTGTCCCCGTGTGTCTACTACATACGTGTCTGTGGTCACGGTCCCCGTGTGTCTACTACATACGTGTCTGTGGTCACTGTCCCCGTGTGTCTACTACATACGTGTCTGTGGTCACTGTCCCTGTGTGTCTACTACATACGTGTCTGTGGTCACGGTCCCTGTGTGTCTACTACATACGTGTCTGTGGTCACTGTCCCTGTGTGTCTACTACATACGTGTCTGTGGTCACTGTCCCTGTGTGTCTACTACATACGTGTCTGTGGTCACTGTCCCTGTGTGTCTACTACATACGTGTCTGTGGTCACTGTCCCTGTGTGTCTACTACATACGTGTCTGTGGTCACGGTCCCTGTGTGTCTACTACATACGTGTCTGTGGTCACTGTCCCTGTGTGTCTACTACATACGTGTCTGTGGTCACTGTCCCTGTGTGTCTACTACATACGTGTCTGTGGTCACGGTCCCTGTGTGTCTACTACATACGTGTCTGTGGTCACTGTCCCTGTGTGTCTACTACATACGTGTCTGTGGGCACGGTCCCTGTGTGTCTACTACATACGTGTCTGTGGGCACGGTCCCTGTGTGTCTACTACATACGTGTCTGTGGGCACGGTCCCTGTGTGTCTACTACATACGTGTCTGTGGGCACGGTCCCTGTGTGTCTACTACATACGTGTCTGTGGTCACTGTCCCTGTGTGTCTACTGTATCGTGTCTGTGGGCACGGTCCCTGTGTGTCTACTACATACGTGTCTGTGGTCACTGTCCCTGTGTGTCTACTACATACGTGTCTGTGGTCACTGTCCCTGTGTGTCTACTGTATCGTGTCTGTGGTCACGGTCCCTGTGTGTCTACTGTATCGTGTCTGTGGGCACGGTCCCTGTGTGTCTACTACATACGTGTCTGTGGTCACTGTCCCTGTGTGTCTACTACATACGTGTCTGTGGTCACTGTCCCTGTGTGTCTACTACATACGTGTCTGTGGTCACTGTCCCTGTGTGTCTACTACATACGTGTCTGTGGTCACTGTCCCTGTGTGTCTACTACATATGTGTCTGTGGTCACTGTCCCTGTGTGTCTACTACATACGTGTCTGTGGGCACGGTCCCTGTGTGTCTACTACATACGTGTCTGTGGTCACTGTCCCTGTGTGTCTACTACATACATGTCTGTGGGCACGGTCCCTGTGTGTCTACTACATACGTGTCTGTGGTCACTGTCCCTGTGTGTCTACTACATACGTGTCTGTGGGCACGGTCCCTGTGTGTCTACTACATACGTGTCTGTGGGCACGGTCCCTGTGTGTCTACTACATACGTGTCTGTGGGCACGGTCCCTGTGTGTCTACTACATACGTGTCTGTGGGCACGGTCCCTGTGTGTCTACTGCATATGTGTCTGTGGGCACGGTCCCTGTGTGTCTACTACATACGTGTCTGTGGGCACGGTCCCTGTGTGTCTACTGCATACGTGTCTGTGGTCACTGTCCCTGTGTGTCTACTACATACGTGTCTGTGGTCACTGTCCCTGTGTGTCTACTGTATCGTGTCTGTGGTCACGGTCCCTGTGTGTCTACTACATACGTGTCTGTGGTCACTGTCCCTGTGTGTCTACTACATACGTGTCTGTGGTCACGGTCCCTGTGTGTCTACTACATACGTGTCTGTGGTCACTGTCCCTGTGTGTCTACTACATACGTGTCTGTGGTCACTGTCCCCGTGTGTCTACTACATACGTGTCTGTGGTCACGGTCCCCGTGTGTCTACTACATACGTGTCTGTGGTCACTGTCCCCGTGTGTCTACTACATACGTGTCTGTGGTCACGGTCCCTGTGTGTCTACTACATACGTGTCTGTGGTCACTGTCCCTGTGTGTCTACTACATACGTGTCTGTGGTCACTGTCCCTGTGTGTCTACTACATACGTGTCTGTGGTCACTGTCCCTGTGTGTCTACTACATACGTGTCTGTGGTCACGGTCCCTGTGTGTCTACTGCATACGTGTCTGTGGTCACGGTCCCTGTGTGTCTACTACATACGTGTCTGTGGTCACTGTCCCTGTGTGTCTACTGTATCGTGTCTGTGGGCACGGTCCCTGTGTGTCTACTACATACGTGTCTGTGGTCACTGTCCCTGTGTGTCTACTATATCGTGTCTGTGGGCACGGTCCCTGTGTGTCTACTACATACGTGTCTGTGGTCACTGTCCCTGTGTGTCTACTACATACGTGTCTGTGGTCACTGTCCCTGTGTGTCTACTGCATACGTGTCTGTGGTCACTGTCCCTGTGTGTCTACTGTATCGTGTCTGTGGGCACGGTCCCTGTGTGTCTACTACATACGTGTCTGTGGTCACTGTCCCTGTGTGTCTACTGTATCGTGTCTGTGGGCACGGTCCCTGTGTGTCTACTACATACGTGTCTGTGGTCACTGTCCCTGTGTGTCTACTACATACGTGTCTGTGGGCACGGTCCCTGTGTGTCTACTGCATACGTGTCTGTGGTCACTGTCCCTGTGTGTCTACTACATACGTGTCTGTGGGCACTGTCCCTGTGTGTCTACTACATACGTGTCTGTGGGCACGGTCCCTGTGTGTCTACTACATACGTGTCTGTGGGCACGGTCCCTGTGTGTCTACTACATACGTGTCTGTGGGCACGGTCCCTGTGTGTCTACTACATACGTGTCTGTGGTCACTGTCCCTGTATGTCTACTACATACGTGTCTGTGGGCACGGTCCCTGTGTGTCTACTACATACGTGTCTGTGGTCACTGTCCCTGTGTGTCTACTACATACGTGTCTGTGGTCACTGTCCCTGTGTGTCTACTGCATACGTGTCTGTGGTCACTGTCCCTGTGTGTCTACTGTATCGTGTCTGTGGGCACGGTCCCTGTGTGTCTACTACATACGTGTCTGTGGTCACTGTCCCTGTGTGTCTACTGTATCGTGTCTGTGGGCACGGTCCCTGTGTGTCTACTACATACGTGTCTGTGGTCACTGTCCCTGTGTGTCTACTACATACGTGTCTGTGGGCACGGTCCCTGTGTGTCTACTGCATACGTGTCTGTGGTCACTGTCCCTGTGTGTCTACTACATACGTGTCTGTGGGCACGGTCCCTGTGTGTCTACTACATACGTGTCTGTGGGCACGGTCCCTGTGTGTCTACTACATACGTGTCTGTGGGCACGGTCCCTGTGTGTCTACTACATACGTGTCTGTGGGCACGGTCCCTGTGTGTCTACTACATACGTGTCTGTGGTCACTGTCCCTGTATGTCTACTACATACGTGTCTGTGGGCACGGTCCCTGTGTGTCTACTACATACGTGTCTGTGGTCACTGTCCCTGTGTGTCTACTACATACGTGTCTGTGGGCACGGTCCCTGTGTGTCTACTACATACGTGTCTGTGGGCACGGTCCCTGTGTGTCTACTACATACGTGTCTGTGGGCACGGTCCCTGTGTGTCTACTGCATATGTGTCTGTGGGCACGGTCCCTGTGTGTCTACTACATACGTGTCTGTGGGCACGGTCCCTGTGTGTCTACTGCATACGTGTCTGTGGTCACTGTCCCTGTGTGTCTACTACATACGTGTCTGTGGTCACTGTCCCTGTGTGTCTACTACATACGTGTCTGTGGTCACGGTCCCTGTGTGTCTACTACATACGTGTCTGTGGTCACTGTCCCTGTGTGTCTACTACATACGTGTCTGTGGTCACGGTCCCTGTGTGTGTACTGCATACGTGTCTGTGGTCACTGTCCCTGTGTGTCTACTACATACGTGTCTGTGGTCACGGTCCCTGTGTGTCTACTACATACGTGTCTGTGGGCACGGTCCCTGTGTGTCTACTACATACGTGTCTGTGGTCACTGTCCCTGTGTGTCTACTACATACGTGTCTGTGGTCACTGTCCCTGTGTGTCTACTACATACGTGTCTGTGGGCACGGTCCCTGTGTGTCTACTACATACGTGTCTGTGGTCACGGTCCCTGTGTGTCTACTACATACGTGTCTGTGGTCACTGTCCCTGTGTGTCTACTACATACGTGTCTGTGGTCACTGTCCCCGTGTGTCTACTACATACGTGTCTGTGGTCACGGTCCCTGTGTGTCTACTACATACGTGTCTGTGGTCACTGTCCCCGTGTGTCTACTACATACGTGTCTGTGGTCACGGTCCCTGTGTGTCTACTACATACGTGTCTGTGGTCACTGTCCCTGTGTGTCTACTACATACGTGTCTGTGGTCACTGTCCCTGTGTGTCTACTACATACGTGTCTGTGGTCACTGTCCCTGTGTGTCTACTACATACGTGTCTGTGGTCACTGTCCCTGTGTGTCTACTACATACGTGTCTGTGGTCACTGTCCCTGTGTGTCTACTACATACGTGTCTGTGGTCACGGTCCCTGTGTGTCTACTACATACGTGTCTGTGGTCACTGTCCCTGTGTGTCTACTACATACGTGTCTGTGGTCACTGTCCCTGTGTGTCTACTACATACGTGTCTGTGGTCACTGTCCCTGTGTGTCTACTACATACGTGTCTGTGGTCACGGTCCCTGTGTGTCTACTACATACGTGTCTGTGGTCACTGTCCCTGTGTGTCTACTACATACGTGTCTGTGGTCACTGTTCCTGTGTGTCTACTACATACGTGTCTGTGGTCACTGTCCCTGTGTGTCTACTACATACGTGTCTGTGGTCACTGTCCCTGTGTGTCTACTACATACGTGTCTGTGGTCACGGTCCCTATGTGTCTACTACATACGTGTCTGTGGTCACTGTCCCTGTGTGTCTACTACATACGTGTCTGTGGTCACGGTCCCTGTGTGTCTACTGCATACGTGTCTGTGGTCACTGTCCCTGTGTGTCTACTACATACGTGTCTGTGGTCACTGTCCTCGCTCTTTAATGAGGTGTGGGGGGGGACAACGGCATTCTGAATGGTAATCAAATGTGTGATCCTTGGCGTGGTTCTCTCCCTCAGGCGCTAGTGCTGAGTTAATGGAAGGGTTATACTGAGGGCAATGAAACTGTTTGTCTTCAGTTCTGCTGCTGCTATTTACAGTCCTACTCTAGGTAATTACACACACGCTGCCTCCTCTGGCCCACTGCCTACTGGTCATATGCTCGCTCCGAGGAAACGGACAATTAATGTAAACTCTGCTTATTTTAAGCACGAGTCAAATAAGAGATGGCAAGGAGATTAGTGTTTGTATGTCTTTCTCGCTCTCTCTCTCTGTGTCTCTCTCTCTGTGTCTCTGTCTCTCTCTCTGTGTCTCGCTCTGTGTCTCGCTCTCTCTCTCTCTGTGTCTCGCTCTGTGTCTCTCTCTCTGTGTCTCTCTCTCTCTCTGTCTCGCTCTGTGTCTCTCTCTCTGTGTTTCTGTCTCTCTCTGTGTCTCTCTCTGTGTCTCTCTCTGTGTCTCTCTCTGTGTCTCTCTCTCTGTCTCTCTCTCTGTGTCTCTCTCTCTGTGTCTCTGTCTCTCTCTGTCTCTCTCTCTCTCTGTCTCTCTCTTTGTCTCTCTCTCTGTCTCTCTCTCTACGTCTCTCTCTCTGTGTCTCTGTCTCTCTCTCTGTGTCTCTCTCTCTGTGTCTCTGTCTCTCTCTCTGTCTCTCTCTCTGTGTCTCTCTCTGTGTCTCTCTCTGTGTCTCTGTCTCTCTCTCTGTGTCTCTGTCTCTCTCTCTGTGTCTCTCTCTGTGTCTCTCTCTGTGTCTCGGCCTCTCTCTCTGTGTCTCTCTCTGTGTCTCGGCCTCTATGTGTGTGTGTCTGTCTGTCCAGTGCTGTTAAGCAGCTGGCTTGGGTTGTACTAACTTAGTTTCTCATAAAATACATCCCCAAAGTAGTTCCCTTTCCAAGTTGTATCACATCTTGGCCCCATAAAGTGGGATTGAGACATGGTCAGTTTGTCAGTTGTTGTATCATGGCTGGTGCCTTGTAGACACAGGTCTCGCTGACTGACTCCTGTTACTTCTCCATCCTGTTTACTGATAGTATCTACAATGACAGCATTTCCACTGGCTGGTTTTTGATGAGTTTCCTGTCTGACTCTTCTTCTTCTTCTTCTCTCTTAACAGGAATAGATCCTGATCTGAAGATGCCTCCCGTCTCCAACAATAAGACTGTTCAGCGGCCAGAGAGTAAGTAGGCCTGTCCATAGGACCACAGCATATACGGAAGAGGGGTGGTGAGGTGGAGTGGAGACTGGTGGGGTGGAGTGGAGACTGGTGGGGCGGAGTGGAGACTGGTGGGGCGGAGTGGAGACTGGTGGGGCGGAGTGGAGACTGGTGGGGCGGAGTGGAGACTGGTGGGGCGGAGTGGAGACTGGCGGGGCGGGGCGGAGTGGAGACTGGCGGGGCGGAGTGGAGACTGGCGGGGCGGAGTGGTGTGGAGAGGAGACTGGTGGGGTGGAGTGGAGACTGGCGGGGCGGAGTGGAGACTGGCGGGGCGGAGTGGAGACTGGCGGGGCAGAGAGGTGTGGAGAGGAGACTGGTGGGGCGGAGTGGAGACTGGTGGGGCGGAGTGGAGACTGGTGGGGCGGAGTGGAGACTGGTGGGGCGGAGTGGAGACTGGTGGGGCGGAGTGGAGACTGGTGGGGCGGAGTGGAGACTGGTGGGGCAGAGAGGTGTGGAGAGGAGACTGGTGGGGTGGAGTGGAGACTGGTGGGGTGGAGTGGAGACTGGTGGGGTGGAGTGGAGACTGGCGGGGCGGAGTGGAGACTGGTGGGGCAGAGAGGTGTGGAGAGGAGACTGGTGGAGTGGAGACTGGTGGAGTGGAGACTGGTGGGGCGGAGTGGAGACTGGTGGGGCGGAGTGGAGACTGGTGGGGCGGAGTGGAGACTGGTGGGGCGGAGTGGAGACTGGTGGGGCGGAGTGGAGACTGGTGGGGCGGAGTGGAGACTGGCGGGGCGGAGTGGAGACTGGCGGGGCGGAGTGGAGACTGGCGGGGCGGAGTGGAGACTGGCGGGGCGGAGTGGAGACTGGCGGGGCGGAGTGGAGACTGGCGGGGCGGAGTGGTGTGGAGAGGAGACTGGTGGAGTGGAGACTGGCGGGGCGGAGTGGAGACTGGCGGGGCGGAGTGGAGACTGGCGGGGCAGAGAGGTGTGGAGAGGAGACTGGTGGGGCGGAGTGGAGACTGGTGGGGCGGAGTGGAGACTGGTGGGGCGGAGTGGAGACTGGTGGGGCGGAGTGGAGACTGGTGGGGCGGAGTGGAGACTGGTGGGGCGGAGAGGTGTGGAGAGGAGACTGGTGGGGTGGAGTGGAGACTGGTGGGGTGGAGTGGAGACTGGTGGGGTGGAGTGGAGACTGGCGGGGCGGAGTGGAGACTGGTGGGGCAGAGAGGTGTGGAGTGGAGACTGGTGGAGTGGAGACTGGTGGAGTGGAGACTGGTGGAGTGGAGACTGGTGGGGCGGAGTGGAGACTGGTGGGGCGGAGTGGAGACTGGTGGGGCGGAGTGGAGACTGGTGGGGCGGAGTGGAGACTGGTGGGGCGGAGTGGAGACTGGTGGGGCGGAGTGGAGACTGGTGGGGCGGAGAGGTGTGGAGTGGAGACTGGTGGGGTAGAGGAGACTGGTGGGGTGGAGAGGAGACTGGTGGGGTGGAGAGGTGTGGAGTGGAGACTGGTGGGGTAGAGAGATGTGGAGAGGAGACTGGTGGGGTGGAGAGGAGACTGGTGGGGTGGAGACTGGTAGGGTGGAGTGGAAACGTAAGCTAGACGAGAGGCTTTTAACAGACACAAAGATGAAAGCTTTCAGAAAGACAGAGGGTGTAAGGAGAGGCTTTTACAGGTACCCTGAGGGGAGCGCTTTCAGAAAGTCAGTGGGTGTAAGGAGAGGCTTTTACAGGTACCCTGAGGGGAGCGCTTTCAGAAAGACAGAGGATCAAAGCCTCTGGTATTTCTCCGTATCTGTGTTTCATATCTCCCTCTTTACTGTCCCTCTCTTCTATATTTTCAATAAATGATTTGGTCTGTGATGTCTTCCCTCCGCCAGATGGAGTGTCCATTCCCACCACGTCCACCAGGGTGTTCTATATCAGTGTCGGGGTCTGCTGCGCAGTCATCTTCCTGGTAGCCATCGTTCTGGCTGTTATGCATCTACACAGCATGAAGAGAGTAGAGCTGGACGACAGGTTAGTACTGGGGTTCTGAATGAATATATATCACACACATACACATTTACCAGGTCTCTCTTGGAAAAGAGATGTGATCTCAATGATAACATGGAGTGGAATGATAACCACCCCTCTCCACTTTATAAATAAAAAAATAAAAAAATAATTGTCTATTCGGAAAGTATTCAGACCCCTTGACTTTTTCCACATTTTGTTACATTACAGCCTTATTCTAAAATGTATTACATATTTTTTCCCCCTCATCAATCTACACACAATACCCCATAATGACATCACAGTACCCCATAATGACATCACAATACCCCATAATGACATCACAATACCCCATAATGACATCACAGTACCCCATAATGACATCACAATACCCCATAATGACATCACAATACCCCATAATGACAAAGCAAAAACAGGTTTTTAGACATTTTTCCTAATTTATACAAAATAAAAAGCTGAAATAACATTTACATAAGTATTCCGACCTTTTACTCTGTACTTTGTTGAAGCACCTTTGGCAGAGATTACAGCCTCGAGTCTTCTTGGGTATGACGCTA
>NC_052315.1:752852-758483 GCF_016432855.1 Salvelinus namaycush
CTTCCTTGCTTTCTCCCTGAGTACTGTTCTCATCCCTCTCCCCTCCTTCCTTGCTTTCTCCCTGAGTACTGTTCTCATCCCTCTCCCCTCCTTCCTTGCTTTCTCCCTGAGTACTGTTCTCATCCCTCTCCCCTCCTTCCTTGCTTTCTCCCTGAGTACTGTTCTCATCCCTCTCCCCTCCTTCCTTGCTTTCTCCCTGAGTACTATTCTCATCCCTCTCCCCTCTGTGTTCCAGTGTTTCAGACAGTGGCAGTTCCCAGGGCCTGTCCCAGCCGTCCACCCAGACCACCCAGTACCTGAGAGCTGACACACCCAACAACGCCAGTGCTGTCACCAGTAAGACACACACACACACACACACACACACACACACACCAGCGCAGCTATGTACATGTCCACACACACACACACACACACACAGAGACAGAAACAGTAAGATCCTTCCCAGTTACACACAGAATATAACAGCATCCACTTATCATCTTATAGTATCCAGTATCATCTTATAGTATCCAGTATCATCTTATCCAGTATCATCTTATAGTATCCAGTATCATCTTATCCAGTATCATCTTATCCAGTATCATCTTATCCAGTATCATCTTATAGTATCCAGTATCATCTTATCCAGTATCATCTTATCCAGTATCATCTTATCCAGTATCATCTTATCCAGTATCATCTTATCCAGTATCATCTTATCCAGTATCATCTTATCCAGTATCATCTTATAGTATCCAGTATCATCTTATAGTATCCAGTATCATCTTATCCAGTATCATCTTATCCAGTAACATCTTATAGTATCCAGTATCGTCTTATCCAGTATCATCTTATCCAGTATCATCTTATAGTATCCAGTATCATCTTATCCAGTATCATCTTATAGTATCCAGTATCATCTTATCCAGTATCATCTTATCCAGTAACATCTTATAGTATCCAGTATCATCTTATAGTATCCAGTATCATCTTATAGTATCCAGTATCATCTTATAGTATCCAGTATCATCTTATCCAGTATCATCTTATCCAGTATCATCTTATAGTATCCAGTATCATCTTATAGTATCCAGTATCATCTTATAGTATCCAGTATCATCTTATAGTATCCAGTATCATCTTATAGTATCCAGTATCATCTTATCCACTATCATCTTATAGTATCCAGTATCATCTTATAGTATCCAGTAACATCTTATAGTATCCAGTATCATCTTATAGTATCCAGTATCATCTTATAGTATCCAGTATCATCTTATAGTATCCAGTATCATCTTATAGTATCCAGTATCATCTTATCCAGTATCATCTTATAGTATCCAGTATCATCTTATAGTATCCAGTATCATCTTATAGTATCCAGTAACATCTTATAGTATCCAGTAACATCTTATAGTATCCAGTATCATCTTATAGTATCCAGTATCATCTTATCCAGTATCATCTTATAGTATCCAGTATCATCTTATAGTATCCAGTATCATCTTATAGTATCCAGTATCATCTTATAGTATCCAGTATCATCTTATCCACTATCATCTTATCCAGTATCATCTTATAGTATCCAGTATCATCTTATAGTATCCAGTATCATCTTATCCAGTATCATCTTATAGTATCCAGTATCATCTTATCCAGTATCATCTTATAGTATCCAGTATCATCTTATAGTATCCAGTATCATCTTATCCAGTATCATCTTATAGTATCCAGTATCATCTTATAGTATCCAGTATCATCTTATCCAGTATCATCTTATAGTATCCAGTATCATCTTATCCAGTATCATCTTATCCAGTATCATCTTATAGTATCCAGTATCATCTTATCCAGTATCATCTTATCCAGTATCATCTTATAGTATCCAGTATCATCTTATAGTATCCAGTATCATCTTATAGTATCCAGTATCATCTTATAGTATCCAGTATCATCTTATAGTATCCAGTATCATCTTATCCAGTATCATCTTATCCACTATCATCTTATCCAGTATCATCTTATAGTATCCAGTATCATCTTATAGTATCCAGTATCATCTTATAGTATCCAGTATCATCTTATAGTATCCAGTATCATCTTATCCAGTATCATCTTATCCAGTATCATCTTATCCAGTATCATCTTATAGTATCCAGTATCATCTTATAGTATCCAGTATCATCTTATAGTATCCAGTATCATCTTATAGTATCCAGTATCATCTTATAGTATCCAGTATCATCTTATCCAGTATCATCTTATCCAGTATCATCTTATCCAGTATCATCTTATCCAGTATCATCTTATCCAGTATCATCTTATCCAGTATCATCTTATCCAGTATCATCTTATAGTATCCAGTATCATCTTATAGTATCCAGTATCATCTTATCCAGTATCATCTTATAGTATCCAGTATCATTGTATCCAGTATCATCTTATCCAGTATCATCTTATAGTATCCAGTATCATCTTATCCAGTATCATCTTATCCAGTATCATCTTATAGTATCCAGTATCATCTTATAGTATCCAGTATCATCTTATAGTATCCAGTATCATCTTATCCAGTATCATCTTATAGTATCCAGTATCATCTTATAGTATCCAGTATCATCTTATAGTATCCAGTATCATCTTATCCAGTATCATCTTATAGTATCCAGTATCATCTTATAGTATCCAGTATCATCTTATAGTATCCAGTATCATCTTATCCAGTATCATCTTATCCAGTAACATCTTATCCAGTAACATCTTGTAGTATCCAGTATCATCTTATAGTATCCAGTATCATCTTATAGTATCCAGTATCATCTTATAGTATCCAGTATCATCTTATAGTATCCAGTATCATCTTATAGTATCCAGTATCATCTTATAGTATCCAGTATCATCTTATAGTATCCAGTATCATCTTATAGTATCCAGTATCATCTTATCCAGTATCATCTTATCCAGTATCATCTTATAGTATCCAGTATCATCTTATAGTATCCAGTATCATCTTATCCAGTATCATCTTATAGTATCCAGTATCATCTTATCCAGTATACAGTATCTTATAGTATCCAGTATCATCTTATAGTATCCAGTATCATCTTATAGTATCCAGTATCACTTAGATCCAGTAACATCTTATAGTATCCAGTATCATCTTATAGTATCCAGTATCATCTTATCCAGTATCATCTTATCCAGTATCATCTTATAGTATCCAGTATCATCTTATAGTATCCAGTATCATCTTATAGTATCCAGTATCATCTTATCCAGTATCATCTTATCCAGTAACATCTTATCCAGTAACATCTTATCCAGTATCATCTTATCCAGTAACATCTTATAGTATCCAGTATCATCTTATCCACTATCATCTTATCCAGTAACATCTTATCCAGTAACATCTTATCCAGTATCATCTTATCCAGTAACATCTTATAGTATCCAGTATCATCTTATCCAGTATCATCTTATCCAGTATCATCTTATCCAGTATCATCTTATAGTATCCAGTATCATCTTATAGTATCCACTATCATCTTATCCAGTATCATCTTATAGTATCCAGTATCATCTTATCCACTATCATCTTATCCAGTAACATCTTATCCAGTAACATCTTATCCAGTATCATCTTATCCACTATCATCTTATCCAGTATCATCTTATCCAGTATCATCTTATCCAGTATCCAGTATCATCTTATAGTATCCACTATCATCTTATCCAGTATCATCTTATAGTATCCAGTATCATCTTATCCACTATCATCTTATCCAGTATCATCTTATCCAGTATCATCTTATAGTATCCAGTAACATTGTATCCAGTATCATCTTATCCAGTATCATCTTATAGTATCCAGTATCATCTTATAGTATCCAGTATCATCTTATAGTATCCAGTATCATCTTATAGTATCCAGTATCATCTTATAGTATCCAGTATCATCTTATAGTATCCAGTATCATCTTATAGTATCCAGTATCGTCTTATAGTATCCAGTATCATCTTATAGTATCCAGTAACGTCTTATCCAGTATCATCTTATAGTATCCAGTATCATCTTATAGTATCCAGTATCATCTTATCCAGTATCATCTTATAGTATCCAGTATCATCTTATCCAGTATCATCTTATAGTATCCAGTATCATCTTATCCAGTATCATCTTATAGTATCCCAGTATCATCTAGTATCCAGTATCATCTTATAGTATCCAGTAACATCTTATAGTATCCAGTATCATCTTATAGTATCCAGTATCATCTTATAGTATCCAGTACATCTTATCCAGTATCATCTTATAGTTATCCAGTATCCATCTTATAGTATCCAGTATACATCTTATAGTATCCAGTATCATCTTATAGTATCCAGTATCATCTTTATAGTATCCAGTATCATCTATATCCAGTATCATCTTATAGTATCCAGGTATCATCTGATAGTATCCAGTAACATCTTATAGTATCATGTATCATCTTATAGTATCCAGTATCATCTTATAGTATCCAGTATCACATCTATAGTATCCAGTATCATCTTATAGTATCCACTATCATCTTATGAGTATCCGAGTATCATCTATCCAGTATCATCTTATAGTACCCAGGTATCATCTATAGTATCCAGTACTCAGTTCTTATAGTATCCAGTATCATCTTATAGTATCCAGTATCATCTTATCCAGTATCATCTTATCCAGTATCATCTTATAGTATCCAGTATCATCTTATAGTATCCAGTATCATCTTATCCAGTATCATCTTATCCAGTATCATCTTATAGTATCCAGTATCATCTTATAGTATCCAGTATCATCTTATAGTATCCAGTATCATCTTATAGTATCCAGTATCATCTTATAGTATCCAGTATCATCTTATAGTATCCAGTATCATCTTATAGTATCCAGTATCATCTTATAGTATCCAGTATCATCTTATCCAGTAACATTGTATCCAGTATCATCTTATAGTATCCAGTATCATCTTATAGTATCCAGTATCATCTTATAGTATCATCTTATCCAGTATCATCTTATCCAGTATCATCTTATCCAGTATCATCTTATAGTATCCAGTATCATGTTATCCAGTATCATCTTATAGTATCCAGTATCATCTTATCCAGTATCATCTTATAGTATCCAGTATCATCTTATCCAGTATCATCTTATAGTATCCAGTATCATCTTATCCAGTATCATCTTATAGTATCCAGTATCATCTTATCCAGTATCATCTTATAGTATCCAGTATCATCTTATAGTATCCAGTATCATCTTATAGTATCCAGTAACATCTTATAGTATCCAGTATCATCTTATAGTATCCAGTATCATCTATAGTATCCAGTATCATCTTCCATATCATCTTATAGTATCCAGTATCATCTTATAGTATCCAGTAACATCTTATAGTATCCAGTATCATCTTATAGTATCCAGTATCATCTTATAGTATCCAGTATCATCTTATCCAGTATCATCTTATAGTATCCAGTATCATCTTATAGTATCCAGTAACATCTTATAGTATCCAGTATCATCTTATAGTATCCAGTATCATCTTATAGTATCCAGTATCATCTTATAGTATCCAGTATCATCTTATAGTATCCACTATCATCTTATAGTAT